>NC_059383.1:7331300-7451300 GCF_019703515.2 Myxocyprinus asiaticus | reverse complement strand
CTTATGCGTTTGGAGTCTCTTCTTGTAATGAATTTGAAAGAGGCATATACAGTAATGTTTTACATTGCTTAATTGATGATTCGCTTCTAAAAGATATTGGCTACTATCCATAATTACTAGGCTGAACCTTCTCCACTGGTTTTATTACAATATTCCGGTTTGTTTTTAAAAGCTATAAAGCCCTACGTTGTTCCATCGTTAAGTTATCCATAGAATCCTGATTATTAAAATGCCTGAAAAGAAAAAAGAAAAAATCTCTTTGAATAATTTTCTTAATAAAAGCAGACACATTTTTCTCTGGTGGTTCCCACATGGATTTTTCAATAAAAGGGACTGAGGAAAATTCATTATTAAAAACAAAGTGATCTAAATGTTTTAGTTTTCTATGATATTGGTAAAAGTTCCCTCTGAGTTCCACATAGTCGACCCTTTTGGCGTAGAAACAAATGTAAGACCCTTCTCCAAAAGTTGTTTTTGGTCTCCAGAAAGAATACATTTAAAATGCTCCAAAACTGGCATTGCTGACAGGAAGACAACAAAAAGAAGGGAACGCAACTAGCTAGATAGACAGACAGACAGTCAGACACTCTGTACTACTTGATCACATTTATATTATATTACATTATGACATTTGCCCCATTTAAGTTGACATTTGCTTTGAAAATTATAATTAGCTTATAATTTCATCAAGAGTAACTATACTAACACAATTAATTAGATAAAACGTATTTAATTTTTTTATTGTAACATACAGTAAGCTTTCTTTCCACTCAAGCACATTTAATATGTAGTTTATACCATAATGATGAGTGGGGTGAATGAGCTATTTATAGACGTATTCCATTTTTAGCCCTCCTACCGCTCACGTGGAAAATGGGGCTATACTTCATTCAAATGGAGGCTGTATTTCTTCCTCTTCTGACATATAACTAAGCTCTTTATCTGATGTGGAAATCTAATGTAGAATGTGTGATAACATTGCTGCAAATCATAGATCAATGTTTTAAAATTATAAAACAAAGATTGCCACCTACCACGGAACAGGCGCCTGTCTTCATCCCTCGTCCATTAAGTGAAGATGAAGAATTGATGATGATCCTCAGGAAAGCGTCCCGAGCCAGAACGCATCTTCCAGGGGTAAAGATGGAGACGTGGCGGCGACAAACTGTTTTTTTGTCTTCTTCTTCTTTGCTCGCACTGTCCTATATTCGTTCTCCCGTTCATTAGCTTTAAGGTTTCTTACCTGGGGAGCGTTCAGCCTTGGGTTGTCATTCCGCTCATAACGCGTTGGCAGTTCACAGACAGCGGCGCCTGCCGCTGTTTGCATCTGATTGGTCGTTGAGATGACTCGTACAGCTGACGTCAAGCGCTCGTTATGGGCAGTGAGTCAGAGTCTGTTGTCGAGAAAAATACCACAGCATTTGCTGTCAGAAAACACCCCATCGAGCAAGAGACGCGACAAAGCTAGTGCATGTAGTCCCATTATTATCACAGAAGCTGTCAAAGAAGCGCATTCGCGTCTTTCAGCGTTATGGGCGGAATTCTGACGTCAGGACTCAGTCTACCAATCAAAGACGTGCGAACGGCGGAACGCGACGCGACGCCAGGATAATCAAAGAAGCTCACAAAAAGTATGGTGCCTTGATCTAGTAAAAAAAAAAAAAAAAAAAAGAACAGTATGGTAGTTATGTTTCAGAAGTTTTAGCAACATAAAAACTTCTGCTTCAGTTTGTTTGGAATGATGGGACAGAGCTGACCGTGGTCCTGATGTTGTTCATGACGGCAGATGGCAGCACACTCAACCACACAGACAGCAGTGACTCTTGTTTTGGTAATGCTGAACCGCCAAATGTTGTCCTTTTTATCTGTCGGTCACTTCAATTCAGTGAGTATTTCTCAGGGTAGGTTTTTTTTTTTTTTTTCAAAAAAAGTCACCGTTTGTTGGCGTGTAAATAAAGATACAGTTCAACACTGATAAACATTTTACATGAACACATTTTAAAGGAATTTTCCGAGTTCAAGTTAAGCTCAATTGACAGCATTTGTGTCATAATATTGATAAAACGTTTTTTTTAAAAACTTGACCTGACCCTCCTTTAAAAAAAAAAAAAATCTATTAATACATTTATGTTAACAGAAATAAAATCATCACATTATGAGTTTTCAAATATGTTATCTGTATATATTTGACAGATGATGTAGTGGCTAATTTTACCCACTGAATTTCCAACCTCTTATTTTGTGAAACGTACACAACCATAATGTGAAAGTTTAAATTGCATGAATTACTTTATTCAAAGCTTTTTTGTCCTGATGTTCTATGTTTCTCTAATGCTTTCTTTACATTTTGTATTAGGCTACTTACTTACTGAATTGAAATGTAGTAATAAGCACAGATGACCTGGGCAGATTTTAGAGACCATTCCATTTTTTCCTTTCGCAAAACCTAAATAAACTATAACTAAATTAGACAAACACTCAATGAAAAGATGTTCTTGGGTGTTGCCCTTATTTCATATAGTGCGGATAGTGCCCAAGAAGTCATGTTGCGATCACTCCCCAGTACAGTACTTTTGCTTACCTTGGCCATTGCCTCTGCTCAGTTGTTCAGCAATCTAGAAATCAAGCTTTGCATATTCTGTCACTATCTGCTTGAGCAACTCATCTTCCCCTATTTCAAGGGATTGCCTCAAGCTTTATTTGTGGGTTTGGTGTGAGTTTTATGAGAAATGGTGGAAGGTGGGGTGTGGGACGGAGCATGTGTCATAAGATACACATGCACACAGAAAAGCACATGCACTTAAACAGCTGACACTGAAGGCATCCCAGTCGAGAGAATTAGAGAATTCACTGCGGCTGAGAACATTTGCTGCCAGAAGGTACTGACCACTGACGCCCACACAAACTTTCTTTTTTCTTTTTTACCCTATTGTATATGATGTTATAGAGGAGCAATATGTTTACAAGACAAAACTTGCACAATTGGACAATTTTTTATTTCTAATGTAAAATTCTTTTGATGCATGAATATTACATTGTGCATCATCTAAAAGCTTTTACAGTTTTATGCATTTCAACTTTAGCTGAAGCAAGAAGATCAATATAATGAGCATGGCATTGCTAGATGATAATGTGAGCAGCAAAAGTCTTTATCATTGAATATATAACTTATATAACTGATTTTGTTGGGTTTCAGTCACAATTCACAGAAGCTGTCCATCGCTAACATTCTGACATTTTTGTGGTCAACAGAAGAAAGTCATATAGATTTAGAACAACATTGGGGTGAGTACATTTTTTTGGGGGGGGGGATGAACCATCCCTTTAAGCCATTTTCTAAAAGTAAATGCATCACAATAGTCCCTTTCTAAGCTCTCAAACAGGGTACGCTCCTACTGGGTGCTTCAGCAATGCTACACTGAATATTCCCACATGCGTTTCACTATCAAATGGACATGTTATGCAACTGAATTGTGTAATACAGAATGATTACATATTTTACACCTCTTCAAACATGCACTCACGCACCACCTCTGTTGTTAAAATGTGGGCATTGCAGAACAATGGTAAACACCTTGTTCACAGGGTATCTCAAACTGGGTGTATCTGACTTCTAAGTTCTTTTCTCACTTCTCTTATATCACTCATTCACTCACTTGTATGAGTAACATCTGCACTGATACGTTTAATATTTTACTGTTTTTTTCACTGTCTCTTTTCTGTGCTGTTTTGATATGTTGTTTACCTGCTGAAAATGTGGTTTGCTGGTCTTAACTGGTTTTAGTTGGTCTTGTTGATCGCCAAGCTAGTTTTCAGCTGGTCTACCTGGTTTCGCAGCCAGGCCAAGCTGGTCTTTAGCTGGCCTAGCAGATCTCCAAGCCTGGCCAGGCTGGCCTTCATTTGGTCTAGCTGGTCTTCAACTGGTCTACTTGATCTCTCCACCTGGTCAAGCTGATCTTCAGCTGGTTTAGCTGGTCTACCAGTCTGGCCAGGCTGGTCTTCATCTGATCTAGCTGATCTCCCCAATCTGGCCAAGCTAGTGTTTTGCTGGTTTAGCTGTTTGGCCATCTGGTTTCCCAGTCTGATCAGATTCCCCAAACCCCTCTAAAACCAGCAAAACAGACCATTCAAACCAGATTGGGAGACCAGCTAATTTTTTTCAACAGGGTACTGCAATGCTATGTTTTGTGAACAGTTTATACTGTAGTTTGTTGGTCCATTGGTCCTATTAGTTTTGTTAAGGCATTTTCTTCACTTAATAAAGCCTTAATGTAACATAACATTATTCTTATTAAATCAAACGTTGAGAACACACCAACTTTATGTTAATAATTGATGTCTGTGATTCATTATCACAAAAGCACCAATTAATCAGTAAAGCTGTAGCTAACACACAATCAAATATACTACTCAGTGTCATTCTTCTGGATTCATAATGAAGGTTACAGTGTTTTGTGTCGCTATATGAATTTAAGTGCAAATGTCATTTTGTGTTGTTTTAGCTGAGGAACTATGCTGGCATTGCACATTCTGACTTCTGAGTTGGTACATAGCTGTTTTTGACAGCAACACTGTGAATTTTGCAGCATCTCTGAGGATTTGGTGCTTATGTAATATGTCTCACCCTCTCTCTCTCTCTTCACACAGCATCCAATGAACTTAAACTCAGAGGAAGCAAGCAGCCCAATTTCTATCGTCATGGTAACAGCATGTGAATGCGTTGAACAGGAGCGGTGAGCTGGAGAGAGAGAGAGTGGGAACAGCATCAGAAGACATTGCTCAGTCTCCAGAGCCGAAAGAAAGGTAAGATGTAGGGGAGAATATGAGATGTTTTGAGGGCATTTGGGTTCGATCACCTCAGATCTCAGAGAATTGTTCTTTACTGTATTTAAAGGTTTGTTGATATCATGCAAATTGTGTCTATGATGTTTGTCCTTTGTAGCAATACTGTTTATTTTGACAAAGTCATCTCTGACTTTGGCCATGCAACTTGTCGCTTCTAATGTGTATGATATTCCCTTTTGCTTACATAATGATGTCAGCTTTGTTTAATTGGTTTTGCCTTAGCTTCTTATTTTGCGCATTTATTCCAACATGGCAGCTTGTAATATGTGTCATACACATGCAATGCTGCAATGGAACAACGTCATAAATTTGTGAATGCACACACAAGTGCACGTGAATGGCAAGATGTTCTCCTGTTTTTTGTTGATCTGAAAGGTACCTGGCAATAGTTTTCACGGCAACTTTTGCTCTGTCCACTGGTTGTTATTTTGTATTTTATTTTTTTGTATTTTTTTTTTCTCCCCTTTTTCCCCCAATTTGGAATGCTCAATTTCCAATGTGCTCTAAGTCCTTGTGGTGACGTAGTGACTCGCCTCAGTCCGGGTGGCAGAGGACGAAACTCAGTTGCCTCCGCATCTGAGACCGTCAATCTGCGCATTTTATCACATGGCTTGTTGAGCACGTTACCGCGGAGAATAGCGTGAAGCCTCCACATGCGCTATGTCTCCGCGGTAACGCGCTCAACAAGCCATGTGATAAAATGCATCCACGCACAACTCACCACGCGCCCCACCGAGAGCGAACCACATGATAGCGACCACGAGGAGGTTACCCCACGTGACTCTACCCTTCCTAGCAACCGGGCCAATTTGGTTGCTTAGGAGACCTGGATGGAGTCATTCAGCACACCCTGGATTCGAACTTGCGACTCCAGGGGTGGTAGTCATCGTCAGTAGAACATTTTAGTACTAGAAAATCACTTGCCATTATATCATATATAGTTGAAAGCTATTTGGTTCGTTAAATGAAGCTTAACATTGTCTTTGTGTTTGTTTTTGAGTTGCCACAGTATGCAATAGACTGGCATGTCTTAAGGTCAATATTAGGTCAAAAATGGCAAAAAATTAACAGCTTTCTCTAGAAACTCATCAGTCAATCATTGTTTTGAGAAATGAAGACTATACAATGCTTGAAATTGCCAAAAAACTGAAGATTTCATACAAAGGTGTACACTACAGTCTTCAAAAGACAAAAGACAACTGGCTCAAACAAGGACAGAAAGAGATGTGGAAGACCAGATGTACAACTAAACAAGAGGATAAGTACATCAGAGTCTCTAGTTTGAGAAATAGACACCTCACATGTCCTCAGCTGACAGCTTCATTGAATTCTACCCGCTCAACACCAGTTTCATGTACAACAGTAAAGAGAAGACTCAGGGGTTCAGGCCTTATGGGAAGAATTGCAAAGAAAAAGACTTTTGAAACAGAAAAACAAAAAGAAAAGGTTAGAGTGGGCAAAGAAACACAGACATTGGACAACAGATAATTGGAAAAGAGTGTTATGGATCTTAACCCCATTGAGCTTTTGTGGGATCAGTTAGACTGTAAGATGCGTGAGAAGTGCCCAACAAGACAGCCACATCTATGGCAAGTGCTACAGGAAGTGTGGGGTGAAATGTCACCTGAGTATCTGGACAAACTGACAGCTAGAATGCCAAGGATCTGCAAAGTTGTTATTGCTGCACGTGGAGAATTTTTTTGATGAGAACTCTTTGAAGTAGTTTAAGTTCTGAACTTTTTTTCAAATTGTAATAGTAACTTTTCATGTTATGAATGTCCTGACTATACATCGTGATCAGTTGAATGCCACGTTGGTGAATAAAAGTACCAATTTCTTTCCATAAGAGCAAAATCTGTACATTTTTCCAAACTTTTGGCCGCCAGTGTATGTATATAATATACTGTATATATACATGCATATATGCATAATATACTGTAAATATACTATATAATTTGTAAATATCTAAAGATAGCTATTTATAATTATTTCATCATTATATGTTGAATTATTGTTATTTGAGTGGCTTTCTCAGCAAATATTTATATATAAGATTAATTAATCGGGACACCATGTGTAACGCTGGTGTCTTGGAGAGGAAGAGAGGAGACGCAGGAGTGGAATCTTTAAATCCTTTAATTATTATCATTGGAGTAGAACATTCACTGGAGTGGAATCAAACACTAACTCTTAACATCAAAAAAACTAAGCACAACATAATACTTCATTAACTCAACAAAACACTTCAAGGACTGACAAAGGATGAACAGAATTTAGGGTATTTATACAATCAATGACTAATGATGAAATGAAGGGCAGGTGAGGAGGATTGGAAACAGATGGAAGTGATGAGGGACGTGAACTATGGGAAATGTAGTCCTGTTGAAAACTACAAAATAAGAGTCCTTGAAGAAAATGAAGAAAATGAGGGAGACAGACTGTGACACCATGTAATTAATTTGATTAAAACTGTAATCGATTGACAGCCCTAAAAAGGAGATGTTAGTCAGAATGACAGCCTTCGTCACCTTTTATTGTACGAAAAAAGACACGATAAAAGGATTCTTCATTTTTCTCCCCTTTTCTCCCCAATTTAATGCCCAATTGCCAATGTGCTTTAAGTCCTCGTGGTGGCGTAGTGACTCACCTCAATCCGGGTGGAGGAGGACGAATCTCAGTTGCCTCTGCATCTGAGACCGTCAATATAATTTATTTACTAACCACCTGCAATTTGGTTTAAAGAGGCTCAATCATCGCTGCAGTAGGTCAATGTCATTCTTCTCTGTGCAAACGCTTACTTTCTATGTAAATTTGGCTAATTACTGATTGTGCTTCACAAAACTGTGCCATTTGCTTGGCACAATTCACACTGTGCTATTATTTTTATTTATCATGGCAGTAGTAATTCATCAAATAAAAATCAAATGATGGAGAAGAGCTTTATAACCTGGCATATATCCAGATGCACACTGTAGTCAAGCCCACTTTCAGCATGTTAAAGATACGATTCAGATATCTGAATCACAGAAGTGGAGTGATGCTTTACAGTTGCGGCAAAGGGTGTCAGATCACGGTGGTCTGCTGTATCCTCCGCTATATAGCGCTCAGAACCAGCACAAAGTGTGTTTACACTGTTGCCTGATCTGCATAATTCCTTTAGTGAATCTTGCACTAAACCAGCGCAGACAGCACATACAAAAAATGGTGCTTTTACAGAGCGAAAATAATGCTTAAATAATCCGAAAGAGAATTCCCTCCTGGATCTTTTTTTCTCTCCCCTTTTTCTCCCCAATTTGGAATGCCCAATTCCCAATGTGCTCTAAGTCCTCATGGTGGTGTAGTCACTTGCCTCAATCCGGGTGGCAGAGGAGGAATCTCAGTTGCCTCCACGTCTGAGCCTGTCAATCCGCGCATTTTATCACGTGGCTTGTTGAGCGCGTTACTGCAGAGACATAGTGCATGTGGTGGCTTCAGGCTATTTAAAAAATACCACACACAACTCACAAGGTGCCCCACTGAGAGCGAACTACATTATGGTGACCACGAGGAGGTTACCCCATGTGACTCTACCCTCCCTAGCAACTGGGCCAATTTGGCTGCTTAGGAGACCTGGCTGGAGTTGCTCAGCAGGCCCTGGATTCGAACTCGTGACTCCAGGGGTGGTAGTCAGTCTTTACTTGCTTTACGTGATGTCGGAAATGTGGTAGCAATCGAGTATTATTCTTTTGATGAACTTACAACGCAATAAATGGAGTGGACTTTTTATCTGACCTGTTACTCGTCTGAGGTAACGGCACTTCGATATTCCTGGGCGAATTCAAAACTGCGTTTTGTGCTTCCTTGAAGGGCACTGTTGCGGGAGGGGATGCCACTTGAATCTCGTTCAAAACGAAAGTGAGAAAGTGAATCTTTTCTCGGAGGGCCCTTCCACAAGACTGTTAGCGAAGGATACATTCATACAGTAACGCCATGCTTGCTCCCCTGCTGCCCCCATCCTGTGCACGTCAGTGCTGTGGAATATGTTGTTAACTGTGGTTTTTCCTGATATTTCGAACATTAATATCTAATGAAACAGAATTTTCGTTTATGTCTGTGCAGTGTGCATGTATAACAATGTTATTCTGGAGGCACGAGGTGTCAAGCAATTGTAAAATGTAAAGCACACATTTTGCAGCGAATATTAAATATAAATACGAATATTAAAATAAATAAGTTAAAGTTAAATTAAAAGATTCTCTATCAAAACGTTTTATAATATACTTGAGGCTTATTTTGTGTTCACATATTTTTGTGGAGGACATAATTAATTAGTTAAATTACATGTGCAGAATTAGTGAAATGCAGTGGAATACATTGCAAGATCGAGCCTTTATATATTTCTAGAAATGAAAAGCGAAAGAAATGTGCATGTTTTTGTTTTTTCACAATCCTCCGTGTGCAGGAATATTCTGAATAGATTTACACTCTATGTATTTAATGATGTATTTAAACATCTATGGACCATTTAAACATGCTTGGAATAAAGGATTAACCAGATAATTACCTTAATCGGTAATGTGGATATAAATGTGGTCAACTTAGTTGCTCCACTATAAAATCATCACTTCTCTGGTCAGGAATTAAACATCGTGCTCAGGTTGGTTTATAAATCCTTAAGTGTAAGTTGTGTGAAACATTTGGTGTTAATGTGTTACAGATCAGACATTTCAAACAGACATTTCAAGAAGTGGAAAAAGTGTATTATATAATTAATACTCTTTACAAGCTTAGATTTCTAAGTCGCGCACAATTAACGGAGACTGCATATGGAGTTGAGACTGCGGCCATCCGATGAACTTGAAATCACACCGTGTGCATTTTCATTCATAAGGTTTACACAGTAGTAATACTGGCTTCACACACTCATCATTGCTTTGAAATTTTCGATATATTTATTTGAAATATCGCTTGTGTTCGTTGGATGATCAGTCTTCCGAATATTTTTACTATTATGCGGATGAATTCGTTATTCATTTTGAAGTCATTTTTGTGCCTTTCCGAATAAGGTATTCAGCTTCGGGCACATCCCTAGTACTAACTTTGGTACACTGTAAGCAGTCATTTTTCCCATTTAGCATGTAATTCCATTCTGTTTTCCTTCTCCACTCACAGTTGCTTCTGATAGCATAAACGCATGTGCAAATACAGATTTCTCTCGAGTCTGCTTTCTGTCTCTATATGGATGAACAGGTAACTGTTGCCATGGCAAACACCCACTCATGTGTCAAACAAAGACCAAGATGGGCTGATTTTCCCTTCCTCACAGTTTTAGTCCACTCTGTTTGAAGCATTTAGAAAGTGATGTCACCATGTGTTATTTTGAACAACATTGAACCACTTGAGTGAGAGATTAAATATTTGAATACATTGTATAACATCTCAGCACTGAAATGAATTATTTTTCTGTTGCCTTAGGTTGTGTATCTCATAGAATACACTGAAGAACAAATTAAAACAACCAATGGAATCTCTCGACAACTGATTTATTACAAAGTGCAGAGCTATACTTAAAATCAAAGATGGAACACACCACCTTGGTTTGTTCTGCCCAGGGTTGGTGCGGCCCTATCGTTTCAACCTTCTCACCTGAGTGGGATGATAATGTGAACTCTTTTCTGATGGCACCTGATGTGATCAAACCTCCTCCACAATTCCAGGATACAGAAGAGCCAAGTCAGACATCACTGACTAACTCTGCTGTCGTGATAAGATGGGATAAAGATTGTGTGAACTCCCAAAAGGAGCGTAGGAGTAGGGCAGTCAGTAACATAGAGGTCCACAGACACTCCTTGTCCCTTACTACCACCATCAATTCCAACCCAGGTGTGACCCGGCGCCGTTGTGAAAGCTATGCCCTGTCATATCCCAGCAGCAGCTCGGAGGACAGTGGCAGTGACAGCACCTCTGCGAGGCGGAGAGATCGCCTTCCGGATGCGGTGCCACGGTCTAGGTCCCGGAGCATTGTTCTTAGGAAGGCCAAAAGGAAACCAGCCCCGCCAGTACGAACCGTGTCATTGCAAAGGCTCACAACTGGGAAGCATTCTGAACATAAAACAAAGGCACACCTTAAAAAAGATGGCCAAAACATCATGCTACTGCCAGATCTTATTCCAACATCTAAACCAGAAGTTGGTAAGTGCAAGCAATCAACGCCCACAAACGAAGCACCTGAAAAGGTGGCAATGATGCCATCTATCTCTTGTCACAGAGCACTAAATGAGCTACAGTCCAGTGAGCCATACAAGTCTGGCTTAGGTCCCTCTGTGGCTGCTCCAACAAATGATATTACCCATGGTAATTCTGAAGCTAACACTTCCCCATCCTCCTCTCAATCCTCCCCCTCCCAGCCATACATTCCTTCTCCTTCCAAACCCCTCGTGTCAAATTCGCCATCAAGTGTCTATGGAAGCCAATGTGAAACACCCACTCAGTCAGTCCTGACCTCAGTTGACAGGGGACCTTCTCAGTTGGGCTGCAGGATGCGCCCTAAGCCTTCCAGTGCAATTCCTGGCCAAAGGGCAAGGCACCAAAATGCAAGGCTATCTCTTCAACTTCCTGAGGTTCAACAGTGCACCCCTGATCCAGAACCTTCTACAGCTCAACCGAAAGCAAACCGTCGCTTCTCAGACAGCACAGAAGCCACCAGACCCAAGCAAAGGCTGAGTAACAGCATGTTCATCATGCCAGTGGTGACTCAAGAAGAGCTGAACAATGTGCGTTTACGTTCAATTAGTAGCTTTGATTTAGAGAATGCACAGGAAACTTTGACAGAGGTTATCGAGGAGGAGACCGAAAGGGGTAGAAACTCTCTAAGCCCCGCAAACAGCCCAAAAGCCAAACCACCAGTGGCTCCAAAGCCCCAGAGAAACAAATGGCCACCCAATGCCATGGTGCAGCCATGTTTTGGAACAGTTTCAGATCCAGAGCCCTCAACAGTCATAGCCAGTGAACGGCAGGACATTTACACAATGGTTAACAAAGAAAAACCTGCAGTGAACGCACCATCCCCAAATATTGCCAGTATTGTACAAGGACATCATCAGAGGTGGCAGCAATTTTTCGATGGACACACTCTGCAGCCAATGAGGGAGCCCCATCAGCCACAACCCCCATGCACTCTTGAGCCACAGGACTCAAATCTGCTTTCCTTCAACAAAACCTCCCGTTCGAACCCATATGAACTTCAAAAGAAGAGAAGAGCGTCAACACCAATTCTGGCAAAGACTCCAGGTGTGGATAACTCGCCTTCCGATAACTCCGCTACCCTGAAGAACTCGGACAATGTCCAGTCTCCTTCTAAGCTCTGCAAGTCTCCAAAATCTCCAACTACTGCAAGTCAATATCATGTCACCCTCTATGGTGTCATTCCACCGTATCCTATGGCCGTTGAACAACAACACTCAAGTACACCAGGTGAGAAACCATTAATAGGCAAGAAGTTAGACTGAATTCGATCTTCTGTTTTGATTTGCTGAATTGTTACTTGCCGTAATGACTAGCTGTTTCTCCAAGGCTCATCATATCCTATTCATCATTTCAATAGATCATCCCTCATACAATGTAGAAAAAAGGGACAGTATGCCAGACCTTGGACCTCTACAATTGGTGGGAGAGGAAGACGATGTATTTCTTTACAAGTCAAAATCTCACACAACAGAGGACTTGTTCACCATCATCCACAGGTAAGCTATTACTGCTACGAAATCACAGTGAGCACACTGAAATGCACAACATTACGCTGACAACTACCATTAATCAGAATATTTAAAAAATCTGACAATGCAATTTAAATAATCAGATTATTCTCTGGTTTTGACATCAAAGCATTAACAGGCATGCGGACAACACTTGCACACATTGGATAAGCCTCTAGAATGCTGGTAAAGGTGTTTACATGCATCACAAAATCGGAATAATGGGGAAAAAACTAAGTTGGCATTTCCAGTGTAGCTCTTGTCTTGTTTTTAAGTTGGCTTCCACATTCTGTTCGCTTTCAAATAATTTTCCCATTTTGCAGATCTAAAAGAAAGCTCCTTGGTCGTAAAGACTCCTTTGAAAACAAGCAAGGTGATCTTGGCACACAGACACTTGGTGGGGGAGGCTCCAAAATCAGTTCTCAAAATGACAACTTCATGGCTTTCCTGAGAAGGACAAGAAGTGCCAAGGCTGGTTGCAGTGAAAGAATTTCAGCCACAGAACTCCTCAGAAGCTCCAAATCCACAGCTACCATTGCAGCAAGCATGACCCATTGCAAAAATAGCTATGTACAGTCACATGGTCCTTAAAATGTATTTGTTTTGAATGAACTCTCCCAGTTGTGTTTTATATCTAAAATATATTTGTCACCGCAATGCCACGTTAAAGCTTGTGAAGCAATTATAAGCATTATAAAAAATTAGCTTGCTAATACTTTTGTTTTGAACAGCATTTGAAGTAGAGTTTTTAGGAGTTGTTCAAACCGTATATATTTCTGAAACATGTACCATATTTTTCCATCATAGTGAGTGAGAGCAGAATAATGCAAAATTACAATTTCTCATTTGTAAATTCAAATATTACTTTATATGTAAAGGTAAATTTGAATGTTTTAATAGTATTTCCTCCACAAATTTAATAGTATTTCCTCCAAAATACAGTTATTGCCATAATGTTAATGAATGTTAAAACAAAATTTGTTGTGTTTGGGCTCTATCTTCCTGCCTTCCAAATTGAGTTCAGTATTTTATTGAGCAGCCTATTACTGTTGTATATCAATGACTGTTTTAAAAAAATGTATTGCTGTATAGTTGCACATGTTTAGTATATTAAATTTATTTTCAGTTGTTGTTGTTTTAGAGTATACTACTCTGAGATGTTGGATGCATTTAAACTATTTAATTCTTAAAGAGACATATCCAAATTGTATAGGCTTAAACTCTTTACAACATTTCTGCAACTAATTTAAACACTAATCTCAAAGAGAAAGTGCCTGACTATTGAATATGAGAGATGTAAGAGGGAGAGTTAGTAGATTTTATAAGAAGGAACTAATCTAATCTTCAGGTCGCACAGACGTAAATCTGCAGTGCCATCACACACCTGCTACAGTCTGACTTTACGTGTAAAAGAGGGCACATCATTCTTTTCTGATCTGCATGTTATTTATTTATATTTTTTTAATAAGAGTTCACTTTTGTAAATCCAAGTGTTCTTTTTCCTTTATGGAATATTGCAAAACAAAAGGACTTCTGCATTATGGTTCACAATACAGTTTGCGCATTTCTCATAGTACAAATTTCACATCTGTCATGGTAAGTATACCAAACGAATGAAAATATACAGTACAACATGCATGATGCATTTACGAGATCATATTAAAGAAAATGTGTTATCCAAAAGCTCATAAACTGTATTAAGAAATTGCATAAACATCTGTTTAATCTAAAGTTGTTTATGTCTTGAAAACAGTAAGGCACTTACAAATTAAATGAATAAAAGACAGTCCATCAATTTTAAGATACACACCATTTTACCAACTATAGCCACAAGACGTAGAATGTCTTAAGTGTAAACATGATTTTAATGTGATAAAATTGCTTATTAAAATTATCTGTGAAAAATTATATTTAATATAACAACATTGTTGCCAATGCCGGTAAACCCTGTAATCTGGTAAACACAGTAACACCAGTAAATCCCTGAATTCATCACACTAAATATCATGTCTAACGTAATACATAATGCTTATGTCTTGTGGCTATACTTTTGAAACAGTGTGTGTTTTAATATTTATGGGATGGCCCTACTTCCATTGTACTCTAAGTGCTTCACTGTAATCAAGATATTTTATTTCTTTTTAATTGTATTTTTAATAAGGGACAAGACAAAATATTTTCTATTTACTTTATTTTCTATTCACTTTTTATTTTTATTCTATTTTTTATTATTATCTCTGTCTTGTTGCTGTTTTTGTATTGTTTGTGCACTGGAAGCTCCTGTCACCAAGACAAATTCCTTGTATGTGTAAGCATACTTGGCAATAAAGCTCATTCTGATTCTGATTCTGAAAATAATTTTTTGTGGTAATCAACATTATGCCACAAATGCTGTCAAATGACCTTTACTTGTATTTAACCTGAAACATTCTTTTAATTACAGAGATGTCATAAACAATTGTGCCACTGAGGATACAGTGCACAACTATTAAAACAGCTAGCAAGAGGCACTGCATTTGATGTTAAATTGTGCCTTGTTTTTTGTTGACCTTTATTGTTAAAGGGATAGTTCACCCAAAAATCATGGCCCTAAGAAATGCACAATTTTGGTAACGCTTTACAATAAGGTTTAATTCGTTAATATAAGTTAATGCATTAAGTATCAGAACAAATGATTAACAATATATTTTTTACAGCATTTAGTGATCTTTTTCAATGTTAGTAAATAAAAATACAATTGTTCATTATTAGTTCATGTTAGTTCATAGTGCATTAACGAATGTTAACAAATACAACTTTTGATTAAAAAAATGTACAGTATTAATATACAGTATGTTGAAATTAACATTAACTAAGATTCATAAATGCTTAATGAGTATTGTTCATTGTTAGTTCATGTTAACTAATGTTGTTAACTAATGTTAACAAATGGAACCTTACTTTAAAATGTTACCATTTTGTTTGTTTTGTTCATTTGCAGAAGCTGCTGGAGAAATGCTCCATAACTAAAACCTTTTACAACACTTGCTACAGTACGTCGATTTGCGTAGGTGTTACTGTTTAAATAAACTTACATGGCTCACAGGTTTTCAAACATGTAATCTGCTGGGATGGATTTAAAAAATGAAGGTGTCTGGGTAAATACATGAAAAACCCAATCGTAGCCTCTAATATTAAAGCAGATATTTGTCAACACATCAGATTCCTGTTGATTTGATTGGATTAGTATTACCAATATTTCATTATGGGACTAGAAATTATGAAATCTTTAAAGGAATATTCCAGGTTCAGTACAAGTTAAGCTCAATTGAAAGCATTTGTGGCATAATGTGGGGCTCATAGTAACATTTACCGCAATGTTAATGGTTATTGTTATGTATAGAGTGGGAAAAGAGTCAATGTGCAGGCCAATCAATATAGACAAGATGAGACGATAGCCGAGGTGGTGGTTCAGGAACAGTCAAGTGAAGTAGTCAGGTGGAAGTGCCGAGAGACACCAGCAGTGGAGGGGCGGAGAGAGACCGAGCTATATGAGATGGTCAAACTTCTGAGAGAGGAAGTGGCAGAACTTAGGAAAAGCAGAAATAACCCTCCTGAGCGGATTGGTAAGGAAAGAGCCAGCTACAAAAAGAAAAGCATAGCTTGTCAGGAGAAAGGAGAAGTGGATCAATAAGAGCACTGCTTCAGGTGTGGAGTGGTGGGTCACGCCGCTCTGGGCTGTGGAGCACCAAAGAATCCAACCGAGGGGAGGGGCAATGTGAAAATATCTGTTCACTCTATGAGACCAGAAAGCTCACCCTCTATTGGTTACGGTGATCCACATGAGAAAACCCAAGAGCTCCTACGACAGCAGATTAAACAGCTGGAGCTAGAGCAGAGAGGAAAAGCAGAGTATGCTAGAGCCGCCACCTAAGCCATCCACATACCTTTGCAGTGGCAAGCAAAATGAGAGAATCTCATTGGTCCCAGATGTAAGGTTGACTGCTTCTTTGAAGGCATGCCTGTACAGGTGCTCTGGGACACTGGATCACAGGTGACCGTCATTAATGAGGAATGGAAGAATACTTGCTTTCTGCACATTGTGTAAGAAACAGTATGTGAGCTAGGAATTCATTTAAACTGTCCTTATTCTACATCATTATTATGTAAGGAAATGTATAATGGAATTAGTCATGTTCGACAACCATTATAAAAAAGATAAATGACAAATAATTAGATTATTTGTCTGAATAGAATTCTCCACCATTAAAATCGTAATACAACGTCTTGTTGTATCCGCTCACAATTTCTATTGTAAGGAATTAGCTTTAATAAGGGAATTATGATTAATTCACTTATTGGAGTAATATGTAATATCACACATATTTTAGGTATAGCTTTGAAGCGAAATCGTTTAAAAACAGGGATAAGATTATTTATCAAAATATACCACAGTCAAATTATCTTTGAATACAAACAAACTTTATTGTTATTCTAAACATACACCAATCTAACACATACAACATGAAACAGGTTGGTAAGTAAAGTGACAGAATGTGAAATAAATGATTAATACCGAGAAAATGAACTTTATGGAGTCTGTTGACAATGCCTTAAGAACTATTTATCCTTCTTTGAGTCTAAATCGATTTGCGATTGGATTACCCAAAGTATTTAACTAATACACCAGCACTTTGAGCAAAAGTCTGGAGAGGTACATGCGTGTCATTGTGTTTCCTTGCGTTGTGTTTCCTTGTGTTGCTTGGTTCTTTGGCGTTTGAAGAAAATTCCTTTTCGTCGATGTCTTGGATTCTGTTATTATCGCTGATAGTTATTGTCTGGATGGATGATGAGGTGGGCTTTGAAGCGAGGCCTTCCGCAAGGAAGACTCGCGACTCCCGTTGGGTGTGTGAACTATAGAGTCCCAAGTTCCTTGGACTCTATATGGCACGCGGATGAACTGGAAGAAGCAAGAGAGCCAAAGAAGAGAGGAGACCGAGAGCCAGTTCCAAGAGCCAGTTCCAAGAGGGAGTTCTTCCTTGGTAGGGAACTTTTAGCTGAAATTGGCTGCACCCCAAAGGTGTCCTGAGCCAATCAGAAGTGGCTTTTCAACTGGTCTGTCCTTTTCAAAGTTGATTTACAATTCTTTTGTGTGGAGGATTCTTACAACTTCCCACTCAAAATATTGCATGTTTAATCATTAACATTTATATCTTGAAAACGGTGCAAGAGATATGACATTCATTGTCATCAAGATTCTCTAAGTAAACAAGCAAGCATTTACATACTAAATGTGACATTCTTTCATGAACATTATATGTGTAAGTAACAAAACATGAAAATCCCTGATTACAAATCATACTTGTTAATTCATTGGTTTTACAACATGGATAAAACATTACACGTTATGAGAAACCTGAATGTCAGGGTATATTATCAGGTTAAGCCTTGAATAGTTACCATTCTTAGTAAAATGAGATGAATAATACAAGATTAAAGATTATACTTATTGATTTGTCAGTTAGAAGTGATTACAAATCACTACACATATCTTAAAAGGTACATCAGGCTATAATCATTAATTTGTCAGTTATAAAAGTGATCACAGGTCATAAAATCATTTTCAGGATAATCTAGCAAGGCTAGGTTTTGTGTACATTTTGGGTCCAGATGCATTCTGTACATTTTAGAGGGTTAAATCACAAGTACTTGGACTTTGTGTGAAATGTTCATTCATTCTGTTTGCAGAATAATGATCACGAGGATCTCATGACTAATTATCATCCAGAATAAAGAGTCAAAGAATTGGTGTATTTTTGTTCATTGTAATTCAGGAGGATCTCACAAGAGAAGCTTATTTAACTCTGTCTTTTATTGCCCGTAAACTTTGCTCTTGAAGCAGTGGGGGTTTCTTCAGAAACATGAAGTTCTCAAGTCATACGCTATCTTGGCAAGTCCCTTTTGTTCGTTTTATTGGCCAGATGTCGAGCAGAATCTTTTAATTTATGACGTTGAGGAATTCCAGGATTAAAAGTTTGGGTTTTCTAGATTCAAGTCATATTGCCAGCAATTGTTTGCTTTTCTGCATCTAATATCCTACAATTGTGACACGTAGCCTGAGTGAGCTGTTGGATGAAGGTGAAACCCTCATTGGCCGAGCGGCAAACCAAATTGATATACCCTTCAACTAGGGCAGAAAAGAGGGGTCCAGGTAGAACTCCTGGTGCCTGTGCTTGTCTCAAATGAGCAAGGGGTGTGGCAGCCTCCAAATATAGGCTATAAATTTATTCAGCATCTGGTGACGGAGGGAATGCAGCAGCACACTGATGTCATTCCAGAAGTGGTAAAGGAATCCATCCCAGACTGTCACCCTATCCCCCGTGTACAAGAAATGCTAAACAGTTTAAGCAGGAGCGCGTGGTTCTCAGTCCTGGACCAGGAAAAGGCATATCATCACAGCTTTCATAATGCCATGGGGCCTTAACGAATGGGTCAGGATTCCCTTTGAACTGTCCTCCGCCCCTGCCAAGTTCCAGCACAGTATGGAGGAGTGCTTAGCTGGACTCAGAGATGACACCTGCCTTCCATACTTGGATGATAACTTCGTACACAGTAAGACATTTGAGGAACATCTTTGTGATGTCAGAGAAGTTTTACACTGCTACCAAAGTCATGGGGTGAAGCTCACAGCTAAGAAGTGCAAACTGTTCAAGGCCCAGGTAAAGTTTCTAGGTAAAATCATCTCTAAAGGAGGCTACACTATGGACCCCAAGGAAATCGCACCTGTGCAGGCTCTATGAACTATTGTCAACTGAGAAGCCTCCAGGAAAAGGGGCAAGTGGGAAGGGTGACATCTGTAAGAAAGGTGGGAAAATGGAAACAAACCTGCCCAACTTCCACCCAGTCAGCCTGTAGTGTGGACAGCACAACATAGTGATTTTTGATCATGTGTCACTTAAGGTGTGGTTATGACTGTATCAGATGACCCCTCCCCCTTTGCAATACGGGGCACCAGTTAAGAATACTATCTTAACAATTTAAGAACACTCCAAAAAGAGCTGTTCGATCATTTAGAATTAATGTAAACTAGAGGGAGTTGGTCAGCTGATTTATCTGAAGGATTTGAGAGTCTGGACAACTAGTAGAGTCTTTGATCGTCAACACAATGAAGACACATTTGTAATAAATCTAATGAAATTTATTAACAAAAGATATGCAAGCGTAAAACCCACAGCGATTAATAATGCTAATAATGAATATGCACTGCTAAAGGATAATAAACTAATAACCAAAAAGGAAAGTACTGAATTAAACAATAAAACAAATAAATGATTTGAACACAGAATGGATAAATGCAATGCTGTTGAACTGAATGTAGCAATAGGAGAGAATTGTATGGGAATGCTCCTTATGGGAAACCACCTAATGGCTCTGGCAAAATGGTGATAAATAATGCTTATTTATCATTAAACAAATAATAGGTATATTATTTGTAACAAGCTGACCCCAGGTAACTGTTATCTAGGCAAGTTAGGAAAACATATGCTGCAGGTATAAACTAATGCCAAGGTCTCTAGAAAGAGGGTTGGTAAGTTTATATTTACGTTCCACACAGTCGAGTGATCAGTCCGGCAATAGAGACATCTTCCACTGGTGGTGTGGGTAGCATGCAGTTGGAAAGGCGCAGAGTTGCGATCCAGTAGTTGTTTCCATGCTGGGCTGGAGGATGCTGAACTTTGGTTGTGCCAAGAGGGTCCTTAAAGATTGGACTGGGCAGCTGGGTTAGTTGAATCTTCACAGGGTCCTTTGCCAGCTGGCTGCGTCACTGAGGAGCCGTGTGGGACAGGCAATGTCTGCCGATGCAGAGGTCCTTTGTGGACTGGACTGCGCTGCTGAAGGGGCCATAAGGGTCAGATAAGGTCCCTTAATGCTGGGGCCCTTTTTCAGCTTGAGTGCAGCAATATAGCAATAAAGCAATATAAAAGGTTTTGCTCGCAAAAGCTTAACCTCAACTAACTTGTAGCCTCTTTCCTCGTCAGGTCAGAAACTCAGGACGTGGTGTGTCTGCTAATGTCTCCTTCCCCATCGAGTTGGAAATGCAGGACCAGGGTGTGTCTACCCGGGGGACATATTTATCCCTTTCTGATGAGGAGGAGACTGAAATCTGGCGCCTTTCCGATCCTGGAGTGTGATTGGCCACTGGTGTCTAAAGTAGCCACGGTGTTGCCCACCCTAGTATGGAACTCATTTGCATAGCATAAAGTACAGTGTTAAAACAGTGTCTTTAACATTTTACCCATGCATTATTTCTTTACCAAACCTCTTTCAAATTATTAAAGGCATCGTACAGAACAGATAGAGACCAAACATGATAAGAAATGCTTAAGTCATCGTCCATGCATTCGTTTATCTGTTCATAGGTCTGTCCCATGAACTGTTGTGTTAACAGTCAATAACCATTAACATAAACTGTGCTTTGCATGAAGATGGAGTGCACAAATGAAGATTTTTAGAAGAATATTTCAGCTCTGTAGATCCATACAATGTATGTCAACAGGGTCCAAATCTTTGAAGATCAAAATGTATATAAAGGCCACATAAAAGTATTGCATGTGACTCCAGTGGTTTAATCCATATCTTCAGAAATGAGAGGCAGTGTGAACTGATTCCCCTCACGGACGCGCATTGGAGAGAGACCGAAGTAAACAATTATAGTGAAAAGGTCTTAAAATTGATCTGGTTCTAAACCTAAGCGATCATCTCGCTTTAGAAAACATTAATTTAGCCACTGGAGTCGTATGGATTATTTTTACTATGACTGTCTGTGCTTTTTGGAGCTTTAAATTGCGGATCACTTGCATTGTATGGACCTATAGAGCTGAAATATTCTTCTAAAAACCTTCATTTGTGTTCTGAAGAAGAAAGAAAGTCATACACATCTGGGATGGCATGAGGTTGAGTAAATGATGAGAGAAATAGGACAAATTTCATTTTTGGGTGAACTATTCCTTAAGTCCTTTTTTAACACTAAATCTCCACTTTCAAACCGTCCTAAGCACTCTTCTCTCCTAAGAGTTCTTCTTGTGTTTTTGGCAATTCATATTCTTTGTGCATATCGCCACCTACTGGGAAGGGAGGAGAATTTATAAAAAATGATGAGAGAGTTTCCATTTTTGAGTGAACTATTCCTTTAAGAAAAACCAGCCAACAAGCGTCTTCAATACTGTTGAAGAATCTGAAATATAAGAGAATTTTAATTTTGGTAACTGCGTAATTTCCATATATTCATTTGATTATTTCAGTCCTGATGACTTTACTCCAGTGTTGGGGAAGCTAGTTTCAAACTGTAGCTTCCCAAACTGCAAGCTACTCATAACTTAGTATAACTAAATACTAAAAATAAACTAATAAAACTAGAAAACACCCTATGTTATATAACTGAGTGGAAATATAGTGCTAAACAGCAACAATTAACTAAACATTTTGCTTCAAAAAGAAGGCAAAGTCTCTTAAAGGATACGCAGCAGCTCAAGTGAATTAGTGAATAATTTATATGAACTAGTTCATGTCCAAACGAACCGATTTTGAGGTGCATCTAAAATCGCATACTGTCAGAGTATGTACTGTATTTGATGAAGGACACACTTTTCGGCTAGTAAAACAGTATGTTCTTTTAGGTATCAATGTGAGTTAGTAAGAATAGATTCCTGGACATACTTGATCCTGAATATATGACTAAATAATAACAACCGTGAAAATAATCTAATCTGGTTTTGTTAAACAAGCACTCTAAATCTCCACTTTAACTTTTACTTTCAGATGTGAAAACTAAACAGGCACCACATATGACTTTCAGATGTAAAATTTAAAGTGGAAATTTAGAGTAAAAAAGGACTTAAATATTGATCTGTTTCTCACCCACACCTATCATATCACTTCAGAAGACATAGATTCAACCACTGGAGTCTTATGGATCAATTTTATGGTTCCTTTATGCGATTATTTGGAGCTACAAATGTCAAATCACCATTCACTTGCATTGTATGGACCAACAGAGCTGAGATATTCTTCTAAAAATCATAATTTGTGTTCTGCAGAAGAAAGAAAGTCACACACATCTGGGATGGCATGAGGGTGAGTAAATCATGAGAGAAATTTCATTTTTAGATAAACTATCCCTTTAAGAACAAGCAACAACTTTCTCTGTAAATATATCAGTTGAACAAAGCCTTCGACTCGCGGTTCTTCGCACTTTTTTTGTTTTTTTAAATCCAGCCTTTTTGAACGTGATGTCTCTTCAGCCCTGACGTTTTCCTGCTTACTGTTTTATGAATACTGAGGATTCTGAAATAAAGGTGAACCCTTAATTTCAACTGTTTTATTTACATGAACTGTCCGAAAGAAGAGTCACTTAAATGATTGGGTTTTTCCAGTGCCACATGGAGGATGGTTTAGGAGAATGTTTATTAACTCCCTCAGTCGTTGCTGCATTGCAATATAATGTGACAAATGTAGCATTTTGTGACACTACTCATTGCGCTACTTGTAGGAAAATGAAGCTTGTTAGTAGAAAAGAAAGATACACTAATAAGAATATTATATATACAAATAGAGCTACTGTCACTCTACTAAATAATGTCATTTAGGTATTAGCATTGCTAGGTTGCTACTTTTAGCTTGTTTCTCCCCAGCACTGCTTTACTATTATTCATGAGTTTATGTGTCTAAACTTGTGATATTCAAAAAGTTGAAATATTGAGTACAATATTGAGATTTTCTAACATGTACTTCATGTTCCCCTTCTGTCACTCACTCGACGTTGTGTCTATGTAGTGACACTAGGAGTCGCTCTTGAGAGCTCCAAACACCTCAGATCTTTGAGAAAAGGCCAATGAGAATTGGTGAGTGGAATTTGCATGCCACTCCCCAGACATATGGGTATAAAAGGAGCTGGCTCACAACCACTCATTCAGATTTTTTCTTCTTTTTCTTCAGCAAGCTGAATACTACTGCTGTTCCATTCACCTCTTAACAAGCGTATGCTGTTGGATATACGGCGCATTTCCAGTGGCTTTCTCTCCTTTTGCACGACGAGTGCAGATTTTGCCCCTGGGCGTTTTGACAGCGCTAAAAGAGTGTATATTCCTGCTAAAGAGTATATTTTCTCTATTAGAGCACACACATTGACGTTGAACGTCTTTTTAAAGACGCGTCTTTATAAAGATGCCTTTCCATATTTGTGTGATTCCTGGATGCGGTCGCTATCTCTCCGCTTCCGACGGCAATTGGCGCTGCCTCACGTGACTGGGCTGCGATCACACTGAGGCAGCGTTCGTGGATGGTTCATGTTCTCATTGCGAGAATATGACCATGGCAACGTTGCGGTCGTGGCTTTCCTTCTTCCGGGGGAAAGCCACTCTAGCCGCCCCCTGCGCCTCACCTTTTACCTCTGGGTACGAGGCTGGCCCGGCTGGTGCTGGAGGTGATTTGGGGGCTTCAATGGGCGCGGCTCCGCTGGGTAAATCCCCGCGGATCTCCCATTCCCCAGCACGCTCGTTTGCCCCCTGCGAGTTCCGAGAGGAGACCAGCTCGCCCCAGGGCCAGCTTAGTGTCCCTTTCGGAGCTCCAGGGCTGGATGAGTGCTCGATCGCTGCATCGGAGAGCGTACTGGTGATGTCAGACGCTGAGGACTCGACTGGGTTGCCACCTTCGGGTCGGGACTGAGGCTGACGGTGAGATGACCGCCATGTTTGCCCGGGCCGCCGCGTGTGTCGGGTTGGAGTGGAACCTTCCACCCTACCCTGAGCCTTAGAGGATAGATGATTGGTTCCTGGGTTCGGGGCGCCGCTCACAGCCATGCCCCCCCTCCCCGATCCCTTTCTTCCAGGAAGTGCATGACGAGCTGACGAGGTCGTGGAGGGCACCTTTTTTTGCCCAAAACTGACCTCACAGCTCGTCCGTTCTCACTACCCTTGATGGCGGGGTGGCCCACAGATATACGGAGGTCCCTCAGGTGGATAAGGCGGTTGCGGTGCACCTGTGCCCGCAAAGCGCAGCCACCTGGCAGGATCTCCCGGCACTCCCTTCCAAGGCCTGTAGGACGATGTCATCTCTGACGGCCAAAGCCTACAGTGCCGCTGGTCAGGCCGCCTCTGCCCTGCATGCCATGGCCCTCCTAAAAGTACACCAGGTCAAGGCACTAAAGGAAATGCACGTGGGTAGTCCTGATCCCGATGTAATGCAGGAGCTGTGCTTGGCAACCGACCTCGCCCTCCGGGCGATGAAGGTCATGGCGCAAGTGGACTTCGCGGTCCAGGAATGCCACCTGTGGCTGAATCTAGTCGAGATGAGGGACACGGACAAGGTTTGCTTTCTCAACGCCCCCATCTCCCAGATTGGCCTATTCGGTGACACCATCGAGGACTTTGCCCAGCAGTTCTTGGCGGTGAGGAAGCAGACGGAGGTTATACAACACATCTTGCCCCGGCGCAGCTCAAAATCCCGTATCCTGTCTGCTCGCTGAGGGCGTGCCCATGCGGCGGCGAAAGCCCAGGTGGCTCCGCCTCAGCACGAACCCAATTCTCGGCCACAGCAGAGAGCCCCCCGCAGGAAGCTGATGCCCCCGGCTCACGGGCCGGAACGAGGACCTGGAAGGCTCCTAAGCGCCCCTGAGACAGACGACCCAGGGAGCGAGATGTTTGCTGCAAACCCGGAGCTGGTATCCAGACCACTCCATCCCCCGGTGGAGGGCCGGGAGGTAAATCCTTGGTTTCCTTTTCTTTTATGTTCACCGGTACCCACATTCTTAATAAAAGAGCAGTTTCCTCACTCCCTGGGTCACATAGCCAGTGTTTACGACCACTGTTATCACGGCAACTGGGCACTGAGCACCTACGACTTAGACGCCGCGAACGCGGGACCCCCACCTTCACGCGTTCGAGACAGAGCAAGGTTCCTCAGCGTGGGGGGCGACACCCAATACCTTCACAAGATTTTACAATCTCCGGGTTGAGACGGTTTCGTCCCATATTCTGTCAGGTACGTACAGGTAAGTTCGGGAATACGGACAGCTGGCCAGGTGTATCGCTTGCGTATAGCGCCTTTCCCCTCCAAAGAGGTGAAGATGTGTGCTTCTTTTCACATGCGAGTTCACGAACCCGTGAACCCTGGATGTCCTTCCTCCCTAGCCCTGTGGCTCACGAATTCAGTGGAGGAAATCACAGCCTGAACCAGTATGTGTGCTAATATGCCCTTACTGAGGTAGGTGCTCCACAGGTGCCGGTTACTCCGGTAACCCCCTGTGATGTATTTTCTGCAGTATGGTCTCCCTGTCGGCAGACCTGCATCTCCCTTCGACAGAGCCCTCCCTGTCCCAGTCACCATATTTGAGGAGCTCCTCCCCTTTCAGGCAGGACCACATGTTGATGCTTGCCACATGTTACCTCCCCTCCGGGCAGGATGTGGTCTCCGCGGGGTCTTTTCCCCCTGAAAGAATAGGATAGGAAAAGAACACCTTCCCCGGTGCATATATTGAGCATTAAAATGGCCCCAGCTGAATAACTGAATACTCTGTGGAGAGAAAACAAGGAGAGAAAACATAGAGAGAAAAGGCCGCTCCCATACTAGATACATCTCTTTCCCCCCCAGGGATGTGGGGAACTATACTACGTTTTTTGGGGCGTTGGGGGAAGCTACGTGCAGACCGGTGCACCTGCTACTACGCACGCAGCAGCTTGCTTGCTCCTGCACCGGCAGTCCACGTAACACAGTTCAGCTAGTTGTGTCATTTCGTATAGGGACCCCTAGTGTCACTACATCGACACAACGTCGAGTGAGTGACAGAAGGGGAACATCTCGGTTACTGTTGTAACCTCCGTTCCCTGATGGAAATTCCACCCGCCAATTCTCATTGGCCTTTTCTCAAAGATCTGAGGTGTTCGGGGCTCTCAAGAGCGACCCCTAGTGTCACTACATCGACACAATGTCTCATTCCCTCCATCAGGGAACGGAGGTTACAACAGTAACCGAGACATTTTTGTCTGTAATTAGTGGCGCATGCTTAGGCATTATCATAATTACAATTGCTCATAGACAGGATTAGGGATTTGACAAAATCATAACCCTAAATATTAATCACAGGCACATAATTTATTAAGTTTGTGCTGGTCATTGTGGAAATGTGTGCTTTTACTTTTCTAAGGAATTGGATAATTTTCACTTAGTGTACAATAAAATGGGTGAAAAAATCCCACATATTTACACTGAAGGAGGAACCTGAGCCAGAGCAACCACCCAATACACTCTAGAAACTACCCAGAATAACCTAGTAACTGGATAATAATGTGCTTAAACACTCAGAACATCTAAGCAACCGCATAGCATTGTGTCGGTGAATTTTGTATGAGCGAGCACCACTCACATTTTCCTAAGAAAATTTATGGAATCTAGTTACTATTTTGAAACGCAGACAAACTTATCTATAGCATCTGCTTCTGACAAAGGTATTTCCTCTTTTTGGCACCATCTACACTTCCATCAAATTCATGGCAAGCACTCTGCAGAATGTGCGGGATTCTGCAACCTGGCTCTCGGGGGCCAGCCTGACACGCAACACTGGTAATATAGTCTTCCAAGGTTTCAGTCAGAGGATCCGCACCAATGATTCTGGAGCCAGCTTGATAGATTTTGTTTTTCTGGATACAGATGGACACTCCTGGGAGCTGTATCCTACTTACACTGTGGATTTACAGACAAGCATGGTTCAATATTTAGGCGGCACTCTCTGTACTAGAGGTGAGTGGGGAAATGGACTATGTCGAAAAGTAATGTAAATTATTTTCTGGTCCCACTTTATATTAGGTGTCTTTAACTACTATGTACTTAAGCCTTTGATACCATGTACTTATTATGTACATATGTGTTGTTGCATTGTACTTTTACATTTAAAGTACCTGCATTTAATTTCATCTGTAGCTACACTGTTAACCTTACTCCAACCCTTACCCTAAAAAGTGATGGGCACAAATACATGAAAATGTATTTAAAATAAAAATACAAAATACCTCAGTTTAAATGTATCAAAATAAAATACCAAATACTGTGTGGAAAAAAATATCAAAATAAAATACAGTATTTTGTATCTTGAAAATACACAAAATACATGTAAAATTGGCCATTCAATGAGTGTTTGTTTCATGTCTGCTTGATATCCCTATTAGACTGAAATATATCTGGACCTATTCTGAATGCAAAGAACAAATTTGGTTTACAGCTGCTTAGAAACTTTTGTTTTCATTTCACCTACCTCTTCAATCAATCAAAGACAATTATATATAAACAGGTACATGATCACAAACAGTGCAAAATGCCAAATAGCAGCCATTTCTATACTTATTTCTGTCTGCTATTACTTGTGGAGAACCCTAATAAATAAATCATGTGTAAAACAGTGGGTAGTTTTCTTGCTATTTAGCAAGGAGTAATGCTTTACACACTTGATTAGCTAGTAAATACACAAGCAGTTGCTAACACCAACAACCGATTAGCGAACAAAACTGATTAGCTAGCGCTAATGACATTTTCCCCTTTTCAGTGCTCTTTTATTCCTTCATGTTAATCTGAATGATGTTCCATTTTAGCTTCCTAGCTAGCGATCTAGCTAAAGATAGCTAGTGAACATGTTAACGATAGTTAGACTGGCTCACTAGCTGGCTGCTAACTAGTTTTGATTTCCTCACTATTGACACGCATTGCATTGACTGGCGAGAAGTATCATAGCTACCTTAATATTTTAATGGAAATTAAATAAAAATTGCCAACAATTATTATGTTTTTGCAATAAGTAGAATCAACCATCACATCCTCACCTTATCTTATGCTGAGTTCCATTCAGCTTGGACAGTTTTTTCAGGATTTTCATACTTCCTACTAGGAAAAGCACAATGGAACACCTCTTCATGTAGGAATTCCAACTGGGAAACTCGTGCGGAAAGTTTCAACACATGTGAACTTCAAAAGGAGTCATGTTAACTAATGTAGTTAACTAATGTTAATGAATAAAACCTTATTGTAAAGTGTTACCAATTATTATTTTTGATTAATATAATTTGCATTAAAATATTTTTGTGTGGGACTGCATGGCATTTATGTAGGCAACACAACCAAAACAAGCTGAGAACTGTTTTCCTGTTGTTTTGGTTTTTGTGTGTGTGTGTGTGTGTGTGTGTGTGTATTCAGTGTATTCTTGACTTTCTTAATACATGTTGTGGTCTCATTTACATGATTTATCAGTCTTATTAATCTTTCACCAAAATGTATTAACTTGCTCTACTTCTGAAATGACTTTTCGGCTATTGGAGGCCACACCCGCTGTTGTTCCAATAGCCAAATAGCTATTTAGGCATTGTTCTGGGCTACTGTTGTATGCAATGCAACCTTTTAAAATTTTGCCAAGAGATAAGACAGTAATTTAATGCTGTTTAATGAAATAAAAGTAACGGCAATATAGCAAATAATGATAAACTTGAAAAAGAAGCGTTAACATTGGGATACGTCGAGATGAAGGTGAACCTGACCTGCAGTCTCCACATCCAGGTCAAAATGCCTCCTCAAAAGTATGTGCTGGCAGTGTTTCAGGAGCAAACTAGTCCTCCACAATCCACTGCACACTCACATAATGAATGCCATTAAATGTTGACTTTCAGTGTACTCATACAAAATATGGTTGACTTCATAACAAACATTCCATTCCTCCCAACACAATAATTCAATTTCACATTTGCCTACTAGGGCATGAAGTACCTACATCACAGGGATGTATGACATGGCCGACTCAAGTCCCATAACTGTGTTGTGGATGGACGATTTGTACTGAAGATCACAGACTACTGCTACAATCAGATTTGGAGACCCAGAAATTCCCATCCACAGATCTCCCAGCAGAGTTGGGGAGCTGAGTGCCCCTTGATCGTTCCACTGTCAGTCAGGGTGGGGGCATCAGAAATTTCTGGGGGGGGAGCTCTAGGCAAATCTAGGTGGGAAACCCCCCACCCAGCCCCCCCCCCCTTAGACCTTGCCATGTAATAGAGATCATTTTGAATGTCCTGGCACTGGAAGAAAACGCCATTGGTGCTGGAGAAAAACGCTGTTCCAGTATTTATGAAAATGGATTTGTGTGGATGTGGCCACAGGGATGATTTCATTAAACTGTTGTGCCACTTTTGTGTGGGGTATTTCAGAGCAAAAACCTATTCACTTATTCACTAACCAGAGCAGCCCGGTACTGCATCGATAGGAGGCACTAATCACAGAAAAAAAAAATTGTTATGGTGTTACTCAAATACCAGTTGGGTGCACAAATTAGGTGTCGTTTTAAAGCTTAGACTCTTATCTTTACAATGAATATAGCTGATCTGACCAATTCTAAAATACTGATTTTAATTTTGCTAATAAAGTAGAACTGTTCCATTTAAATAATTCCCAAATTTGTGATCACAACAATCATATTTAGAACCAGTAAAAAGATCAAAAAGATCACACAGCCATATGTTATATACTGTATCTTTGGAAAGGTCTTAATTAGTAGAATACAACGAGCAAATTTGTTCTACTCATAGACCAAACTACAGTGAGTAGAATTAGCATGTGAAATCCACATGTATAATAAACAGATAAACTACATTTCCATCACAATTTGGTTTATTAATTCATGAAAAATAAACATGATATAGAAAATGGCATATCACAACTTACAGCAGATGACTGTGAATCAAACAAGCCCACACTCAACGTAATACGATGAGTAAATGCTGAAATATACCTCAAAGAGTGTCATGACAGCAATGGTAGCTACAGGGGCGTCAAACCAGGGGTAATGGTGGACCTGAGTAACCAGGACCCTCGCTGAAGAGGAGCCCACTGAAAGGCAATTCCATGATATTATCATGAAACAGTTATATATAGTAATAACATACTAATGGTAGGAAAAAAAAAATTGCAAGACTCCATCTGTAGAAATGGGGAGTTTCCTCAATCTGCCCTGTATCTTCCTGTGTAAGCGACCCCGCTTTCCACCCCTAACAAAAATGAAAGTGTTTTGGTCCTAAAGTTCAGCCAGTGCACAGTGCAAACTGAGTAGCCTACATGTCATGTAGTACATTCCTACCGAAATGAAGCTGAAATCAGCCCTTACAAAAATAAAGTGTCTGTTAAAGGAAACACTTGCCACGAGTTGCACATTTTTAAACACCTTTTACCTCATCGGAACATTTACCATCAGATATTTATCTACAGTATGATGCTTAAAGATTTTTTCCTCCAGAACTCCATGAAAAACATCTGCAATATTCCTCATATTAAGCCACCAAAATAATATGTGAGGAACAAAATCATGACAATGTATTACATTTTTTTCTGAGAGGCTCAGTTACACTTTACTGACACAATAAATAACCTGTGTTGTGTGTCACTGATATACAAGGAAAAAACCCCACTAATAATTCCACTATTGTAAAATAAAATAAAAAAATTATTCATTTTAATTCAAATAATGCAAAATATAGTTTCATGGCTATTTAAAAAAAAAAAAAATTATTCAGATTGAATAAGCACATTCCATTTACACTTGGCCACATCAATGCGTTTGATCAATACACTGATTAGTCTGCCATAAAGCTTATTCTCCCACTTTTGCCTTTCCTGCCTTCATCTTATTGACGGCAGCCATGACTTCAGCTGTAGAGACTAGTGGGATGGGGCCAGGGGTTTCAGCTGTACTTGGTACTGGCGGGTGTGGCTATTCCTCATTGCAGATATGGGCGAAATGCTCTTTCCATTTGTGTAGGATCTCTGGCAGGTTCTTCAGGAGGCAACTAATTTTGTCTTTGAAACATTTGACGTGTCCGATGTCTTGGGTTGCTCGGTGCAGTACACTTGCCAGCCGGTAGATCTTATTTGCCCCTTCTTGGGTATGCAGCTGGTCATATAGGTCCTGGATGTAGCCCTCTTTTGCCTGGGCCACTGCACGCTTCGCCACTGCCTTGAGCGTGTGGCATCATTGTAGATATTCATCTCTTCTCGAATTCTTCCAGGTCTTGAAAGCATACTTCTTCTCCTTGACAGCGCACTGGACACATTCATTCCACCACCACTCTCCGGAGGAGCCAGTAGTCGATCTGCGAGGCATGTCCACCGCTGCAATACATGATCAAGTGCGAATGGATCTTCTTTAAGAAGATGTTTGCAACAGCCAGGTCCCATGCGCCACGCATTCCAGGATGCGGTTGCCTTCCTTGTTCCGCCTTCCACAGCTTTGTCCACCATGCACCCATTTGAACCCATCGCGTACGTTGCCAACTTGTCCATTTAGGTCACCTCCGATAAGGAGCAGCTCCACGTCACCAATGGTTCGAAGGTGCGCAACAAGGCTGGCTCAGAAATGGTCTTTTTCTTGATCAGTGCAACCAGACTGGGGTGCGTAGCATGTTAGAATCCACAGGACGATGCTCTCTGTCTCAATCTTGATTGACATTAGGCGGTCTGATATCCGCTTTACGCCTGTAATGTTATCCCAATACCTCTGGCTCACAGTCACCGCGAAACGTTCCTAGTTGTCGATGTTCCATGGTAGATCAACTTGAAGCCTTCCCTGATGTCTCTTGACTTCGCTCCTTTCCACTTGGTTTCTTGGACACAGGCAATATTGATTTTTAGATTTTTAGGGGCATCAGATAGTTCTCAGCTCGTAATCGTAATCGTTGGACTAGCTCCTTTGGCTTGCCTAATCCAGGCAGCCCTTGCTGTCTTCCCACACCACTCGGGTGAGGATGATGTGTGTCGCTTCCTCAGGATGCCTTAGCTGTCCATTTCAAATCTTGAGCTGCTTGCATGAGATGCGATGTACAAATACCACTGAGTGGCTCACCACTCCGTCTGACGTCGGGGTGCCTTCACCGTTTGACAAGACCAGAGGTCTCATTGCCCAGCCGGCACCACGGGGAGGAGGTGAAAGGTCTTTGCTGGCCACTTAATCATCATGAAATCAAATTTACATGACAAGAAAGAAAGATCGCATTTACACTCAAATGGCAATTAATTTACAAAGAACGGAACCCAATTCACAACTAGCTAAAAATAATCGTATTAGATCGTCTGGATTCAGTCAGATTTATTAAACAGAAAGTTTTAAAGGTTAACGTTTATTTAGTATTCGTAATGAACAAGACCACTATAACATAAACACACCGTGCAGAAAGCGTGGTAGAGGAATCCAGTCGCCCGATAACATTGCCAGATTGAAAGGCAGCTGGGTGTACGGTGCGTGGGATTGAGCACTTGAAGTATGATGTTTCTGGTAACTAGTAAGCATAAAGACAGCGCTGTTTCTGACCATTTTGGCGCCCTAGGTGAGATCGCTTTTGTTGATGGGGGGAGGTGGCAGTGTATTAGCAAATTGCGTGGCAATCTCGTTATTGCCACTCCCGTATGCCAGAGCAATCTCATCATTGGTGGTGTGTGTGTGTGTGTGTCCTCCACCTTGTAAATGTGACACCAATGTTCACTCTTGCTTTACTCTGCACTCTGTCTCTGTGTCTTTTAGCAAGTCTTTGAATTTTGGCTTTAGACAAAGCTAAATTTCTTTTCCTCTGTACACTTCTGCCAAGGTTGTTCATATTCTTCTGACTGAACAGCTAGTTCAAGTAGCCATGCCCCAAAACGCTATAGGCTGAGCTAGAAAGGGATGGGTGGAGCTGAGTGGGCTGCTCAAAATATAAACATCAATGTTTTGATAGTGCCTGGGAGGCTCAGTGTTTATACTTTTGGGGGAGGTAAACCCATGAATGGCCTACTTATAGATGTCAATGAAAAATAAACAGGGAAAGTAGAACATATTTTGACATTAAAAAAAAACCATTACACATTTCACCTTTAAGCATTTGTTCATTTGCTTCACCTGCCCTCCTTGTTTGCCCTCTTGATTTTTCCCCCTTTATATTTCCCTTATGTGCTCTGTCCTGTGCTGGATTCTTCCTCCTGTTTCCCTTCTGGTCGGTTGTTATTTTTCCCTGACGGTTTGTTTAGTCTTTGTTTAGTTTGTATGTTCTAGTTTTTTGCTTTTTTTGTTTTTGCCCTCTCATGGGAGTTTAAGTTTCAGAAATCTGTTTATGTATATTTAAGTTGTTCTGGCTTCTTGATGTGAACAATGCAGAGAGTTAAATGGGTTTATTCTGAATATAAAATGAATGTCAGACATAAAATCAACTTTACCGCAGTAACAAAGGTTATATTTCTACCCATTCAGAAGTGCTTAGCAGTGTCAGATATGATTTTATAAGGAGCAATGTTTGCCCCCTGGAACTGGGGGACACATTTTTATAACCATATAAAAAATACAGAATGCTTTCCATTTATGTCAAACACATGACCCCCCTATAAACTAGGCATGGTTAATTGAATATAATCAAATATATCCAAGGTTAGATGATAGATTAAAAACTGAGAAATTAACTTTGAAGTCTGACTTTGAAGAACATTTTGGGACTTGTTTGTCTCAAAAAACACCATCTTTAAAATTAAAGTTGAGTTTAAAGTTCATTATGTTTGTAAGAATATGGATAGTGGTTTGCATTCGAACTGTCTGTGTGTTATAACTTCAGTCACAAAAATCAGACTATTTAAGAATATCATAAATCAATTGATAAACTAAATGAGGTGTGGCCGTTAGAAGATTTGTGTACCTGTTAATTCCAAATTCATAAACCCTGGGCCGCACAAACAGGTAGCTACACGTCGTATAAAAACACTTCAACAAAAACCTGACCCACATTATGCTATTATTTTGCAACCTACAACCACCAACCTCACAAAAGAAAGCATGCAACTTAAAAATAAATATTCACATGTATCTTTGATTAAAGGAATAGTTTGCCCAAAATAAAAATGACTCACCTTCTATCTTTCTAAAACCATATGACCTTTCTTGCATGCAGCACAAAAGGATATGTTAGGCAGAATGTCTGATCATTTCCATACAATGAAAGTTAAAGGGACAGACACTGTGTAGAGCTCCAAAAACAGGACTCGTGTGTTATTCCAATCATCTGAACCTAAAATATAAGTCCTTAGTTGCTGAAAAGCGTGCTCCCCTCTGAAAATGTTTTTACTAGTGTTTCCAAAAATTCTAAAGGTGTGTTGAACTTAATGCAGCGCTGTGCAGACTGATCGGCCCTTGACAGCAGTGCATGTCAGTTAGAAATTTTGTCCAACTTTAGACGGTGCCGCTGCTGTGTCACTGTGTTGTATGCAGGGCCGCCTTTACCATACAGGTGTACTAGGCAATCAGTGCTTAGGGCGGCACTTTACAGGGGCAGCAAATTCGCACACTTCTTCACAAACTGATTCGCTTTTATAAAATGACCAATCATAATTAATATTTCATTGAACTGACTGTTGAACAGCCAATGATATTGTATGTGTGTTTATTCTCTGGGTGGAGCAGCAAATGCATCAGCCAATAGAGCGCAATAGTGCCCCGCCCACTTATTCAGCATCTGGGTTCCAGAAGTATTTTTCCCATTCATTTATTGCATAGGCTTTTCATAAAATCCTCCATAATAGAGTTGTAAGCCATGAACCAAAGCAACCGGCTCCGAGGTCAATCACTACATCACAAATTTGTTTTTAGGCAAAAAAGTATTTGAAAATCGGACAAAAAGACAAAGGTACAAAGCCTGTAGTTGTTTACCAGGAATTCCGCTATCAAACACTATTAAAACAATGAAGTTGAAATAGCGCAGATGATGGCTTCAACAGAAGCATATACCATCAATGAACAACCTCTGTGCTCAAGGTATGTCTGTCTTGAAATGTGTAACGGGGTAAGGTGGGCAAGGAGGAGGCAGAAACCGGCTGAACAGTCAACGTAAGTTTTAATAACATAAATTAAACACACACACACACACACACACACACACGCGCACACACACACAACACACACAGCGCCGCATGTGGCTCTCTTTCAAACTGGCGCCTCCGGCTCATCTTTATCCCCCTACTGGCTGATTATGAAAATGTTTATAAGTTATCGTTGAAAATCAATTAGTCTATGGCAAAAATGAATGCGATTTTTTCTTCTGCACATTGAGGTTGGGTGTGTTAATTAGACCTAGTTAGTGATTTCAGGACTGTTGGATTCTGTCAAAATGTTGAAAAGAGTAAAGTTATCAGGATGCGAGTATGAAAAAAGAAGACTTCTAAAAGAACAAGAAGCATTAAAATGTAGAGATTTGTTGTTAACATTTGCATCAAAGCCTGCAACAGATGTCAGCTCAGCCAACTGCAGTCATATTGAAGTGGAGAATGAGTGTGAAACCCGAGATGACAGTGCCTCTTCTTCCACAGCAAATTTAACGTCTCAGATTTAACTTCTCCATCAGCCCCAGACTGGTGGCATTTATGAGAGTGAAACCCTAAACAATCCAGGGAAATGGCTGCCATTAAATCAAGCACTGTGGGATATTTTAGATTATACAGAGGGGACCAAATAAAGTCAGAGGTGTAGATTTTCCCAGAGATGGTGCACACAGAAAATTTTCAACCAGTCTCTACAGTCGAAATCTGGCTAATGGCGAAAAACTTGAGAGGCTGTGCCTCGTGTATTTGTTAAGTAATAATTCAGTTTTTTGTTTCTGCTGCAAAAAATGTTGTGAATCCGAGAGATAATCTGCACTTGCAAGAGGTCCGAAAGATTAGAAAAACATGTCTAGCCTCTTGAGCACACATGAAAAATCAAGTGACCACATGGAGTGTTTCCACAAATGGGAAGAATTGGATATTAGGCTCAAATATAAAAAAAAACAGTGGATGGGATAGTCGCGTGACACCGTGCGAGGAGCGAGGAGCGGAAGTGTGAACAGCGAGCTCTGCGCACTTTGCTAGTTTTAATACTATTTGTGTCATAACCGGTGAGATTCATACACCCTGATTCTTAACTGTTCTAGGAAGGCAGAGATATGGTGAAATTCCTAGACAACTCTTCCTGAGTCTGCTCAACATAACAGGTCATAAGCTGGAAATCGAGCGAGCCCACGGATTCCTGGACCTGAGGGAGACAGGATCAATCCTGGCCAAATTTCTGAGATCATCTGATAAAGATCTCATGTTACATGAGGCGAGGAGTAAAGAAAGGCTTTCTTGGAAGAACCACATTATTTTCTTGCTCCCAGACTTTGCGAATTTGACAAGAGTGAAATGTGATCCATTCAAGGAATACAAGAAATTCTTACATCAATGGAAGGTCGCTTTTGCACTGATGTTTCCGGCCAAACTGAGAATAGATACTAAGGATGGACGTAGAGAATTTATATGCCCACAGCAAGCATTACCCTACATAAAGTCATTGGAGTGAATAAGCCATTTGGTGATTTTCATGTTGCCGCCAAGTGGACTGACTCATTGAACATACACTTGACTGTTCGAGGAAACTGGGTGCCTTTTTTGTTTCTTTTTGTGCAGGTTCCGCATAGCGGCTGGAGTTTGTTTTGTGTAATATAATTTCTTCGGGACAGCTTGTGGATGAATCTGCTCATTTTGGGTGCTTATGCCTCCTGTTGGCTGGAGTTGGTTTTGTACAATATTTCTTGCAGGACATTGGAGTGAGTTTGACTGCCCGAAGAACTGAACGGACTGTTTTTTTGTTTGTTTTTGTTTTTTTGCTGGTTCCGCTAGCGGCTGGAGCTTGTTTTGTGGAGGCACACACCTTCAAGACAATTAAGTGGATGAATCTACATTTTTGTGTGTGTGTGTGTGTGTTTATTCTGTTTATTGGCTGGAGTTTGTTTTATAGATTATCTTCTGTTGTGTAATTCTGTTTTACAAATTTTTGTATAGAAACACCGGACTTGAGCAATCCGACGGCAAAGTTGTCGAGGGAACTCTCGTAGGCATACATGAACTGTTTGAGTTTAGAGGGATGGACGCCAGTTAGCGCACGTTTTTCTTTTTTCTGTTTGTTTTGTTCTGGGGTTGATTTTTGCACCAATGTGGAATGTGGTCTTTACAATTTTATTTTTGACACACAACACATTTTTTTTAATATGTCAAAATGTCAGATGTTAATATGAGTGGATTGTCTCTCTCCACGTGGAATGTGCATGGGTTGGGGCACCCCATAAAAAGAAGGAAGGTTATTTCTTTTCTTAAATGTAAGAAATATGATATAGTGTTTCTTCAAGAAACGCGTCTTTCCTCGCAGGAAGCTGAAAAATTTGGGAAGATATTGGGTGGACATGTTTTCTTTAGTGCTGGCTCAAGTAAGAGCAGGGGAGTCATTACATTGATGAGTAAACATCTATTATTATTATTTTTATTTATTTTATATATATATATATATATATATATATATATATATATAATTATTATTATTATTATTATTATTTTTTTTTATCTGTGTGTGTACTAGGGCTTTGGCCACAGGGATGTTTGTTGGGGGTTGGGGTGGGGTTGGGGATCGGGAAGTGGGAAGGGAAACAATGGGGTTTAGGGGGGATAATGGTTGACTCTGTATATTAATGTTTTGCTTTGTTGTGTGTCATGTTTGAGGAGCAACCAATAAAAATGTTAATCTGAAAAAACAGTGGATGGACACCACCAGCAGAAAATCTTAGCTGATACTATGCTGTGGCAGCAGGTACTACAGCAACTCACCAGTTTTGTGCGAGTGATGGCAACCCAAAATTTAGCATTTTATGGGAGTAGTAATAAGTTGTTTGAGCCAAACAATGGCATCTTTTTAAAATTTGTGGTATGAAAGATACCATAGGTGCTGGTATGACATAAGTGATCATGTTGAAGCCAGAGGAGTTGGGCCATAATGTTGGGAACACGAAAGGACAAGGCTATGATAATGGCTTTAACATGAAGGGGAAACATACCGAAGTGCAGAAAATTTGTTTGTGACATTATAAGCCTATGTGGCTTAATGGGTGCTTCTCACCATGCGGTGACTGTGGCTGCAGGAGAAGGCAACTTCTCCAAACTGAAGTTGATCAAGAATTACTTGCGAACCACAATGAGCCTGGAAAGGTTAAATGGACTTGCAGTTATCTCAACTGAACCCGAAGTGGCAAACAACATACACCTTTCCGATGCCATCAAGACATTTGCAGCAATGAAAACTAGAAGTCAACATTTAAAGGTAGGATTTTTATTTTATTTTATCCAGATGCAATGCATTTTCATATGATAAAATGGTTGTTTGCGTCTAAATCGCTATGTGTGCGATCTTTTTCGGTTTGTAAGTCATTTTATTTTGCTGTTGTATTCAATCTTTATGCTCTGTGTTTTGCAATGCACTGGGGATATGTTTTAGGGATATTGCATGTCTATGTGTTTGTGTGTTTACCTAGTGTCTTCTATCTGTGTTAAGTGGTGCAGTGGAAGTTCCATAAGTGGGGCGGCAAAACAGCGGCAAAATATCTAGGGATGGGCCTTGTTGTATGCCATCAAGTACTGCAAGATAGTAATGGGAGTAATGAAGCTTTTTGAAACTTAGAATCAATTGATCTAATTGCTTGTTCGACTTGAGTTGTGCCTTGCCTTATCGGTCAGCGAGACTAGCTGGTTGCAGTCGGGCGAGGAGTTGAAAAGTCAGCCGTCAAGCCGGTCACTTCGTGCTTTTTGTCATGTGCTGAACCTACATCAGTCATGGCAGATCACATGATGTTTGTTTTCTTTATTGTAGATGAAGTGGAATTCAGATTTACAGGTTTGAATTTGACATAAATTACAGAAAAAATAGTTGCTGCATATGGACATATGAAAAAAGCTGCATATGGACATACGCGTTCTATGATGTAGGTTCAGTACATGACTGGAAGCGCAAAGTGTCCGGCTTGATGGCTCTCTTTTCAACTTCTCCCCCAACTGCAACCGGCAAATCTTGCTGATCAGTAAGGCAAGGCGCAGTTCAAGTCAAAGTCAAACCTAAAAATGAATGTCATAGCAAAATAAATTTGAATTCTGAAAAACATAAAAAGCCACCAGAACACAAATAACTAAATAATAAACTTTAATTATCTGATATAAAAATAAATTTTTTAAACAACATACTGATTTACAGTAAATAATTTCACAACTGATCAGCACAAGGAAAATGTTTTAAGATAGAACAGGTTAATATCAATATCATAGACAACATATAATTATAAGTATTTTCAAATTATAATGCTTTTGTAAGGAGAACAAAATAACCTTGTGTGCATGATGACTAAATAACTATCATTTCAAAGGTCAAATTTTATGTACATTGGCAGAACTAATTTAAGTTTAAATCTACTCAATCAGAAGCAAAAGTAAAGTTGACTTACAAATACATTTTTTTATGTTGTAATTGTATTTACGTTATGTCAAAAATGTTCAACTTACAAACTTATATTTGTATAATTCACTGACAAAAACAAGTTATTACTACTTAAGAAACAGATGGAAGAATTACTCAAAAGTTTGCCAATAGTCATGTGAACTTACTAAAAACTTAACTACATAAGTTAATGTGACTTGTTTTTAAGCTTTTAGTCAGTACCACTTACGTTTTTTTTTTTTTTTTTGTAATTAACATTTTTTATTAAATATTACAATAATAACAAAAAAGCAAAAACATATATATATATATATATATACAAACAACATTTAAACCCCACAACTACCCCTCCCCCTCCCAATCCCCAACCCTGCCCCCAAACAAACATCCCCATGGTCACACATGACCACGGGGATGTGTGACCACGTCCCCATATACAAAAAAAAGTAAACAAACACACAAACAAAAAAATATATACACTACCGATCAAAAGTTTTGAAACACTTCTCTTTTCAAATCTTTTGATCTGATCTGGCGTATGCTTAAATGTTTGAAATTAGTTTTGTAGACAAAAATATAATTGTGCCAACATATTAATTTATTTAATTATAAGACTAAAATGTAATTTAAAAAAAAAGTTTTTGAAATTGATGACTTGGACCAAATAATAAAGAAAAGCAGCCAATAAGTGCCCAACATAGATGGGAACTCCTTCAATACTGTTTAAAAAGCATCCCAGGGTGATACCTCAAGAAGTTGGTTGAGAAAATGTCAAGAGTACATTTCTGCAAATTCTAGGCAAAGGGTGAGTACTTAGAAGATGCTAAAATATAACACAGTTTTGATTTATTTTGGATTTTGTTTAGTCACAACATAATTCCCAAAATTCCATTTATGTTATTCCATAGTTTTCATGACTTTACTATTATTCTAAAATGTGAAAAAAAATTATAATAAAGAATGAGTAAGTGTTTCAAAACTTTTGACCGGTAGTGTATATAATAATCATACTCAACTAAAACTACACCAGAGCATGTGAGAGGAGCGGAGCGGTGGAATTATCACCTGAGCGGAGAGCGCCTTTTTGAAGACTCCGCTCGCTCAGGACGCTCAGTGCCGCTCGTTCAACCCAGAATGCGCTTCGTGATATGCTGGTTTGGGAATCTGCGAAATATGCAATAAGCCTGAGGTTATGGAGCTCTAACATTGTTTTAGTGAAGTTGCAAACCTTATAGCCTAAATAAATGCAAAGTATAAATCAAAGTTAAGAACGAGGAAATTGAAAGGGAGTGTGGACTGTGGAAAGACCGGGAGAATTAGCAAATATTCCTTTTGGAATTCGTCACATTGCCAGAAAGCAAAAGGATGTGCTAAGTGAAAATGGTAGTGCAACAAAAGGTGAGCTAGTAGGCTACACTACTATTCGATATTAAATTAATAGATAAGTAATGTATCTTGTTGTTTTGCCATCATGTCAGTGCAGCTGCCAGCTAGATGCAAGCCCGGTTCTGCAGGGTTGCGAACGTTAGAGAACCCTCAATTGAATATGTAGCTTAATAATACTGTATATTGGCAAAGCATTTTTCCTTGAATTCCGGCAAACACAAACAAAAAATCCCTGCATCAAAACCAATAAACATGTATGATCTTGCAGCTCTGTGTGTCCTAATTTGCAGGTGGAGCATTTTGCTGTCATGGCTCCGTTGTACAATTGAGCACTTGATTGGTAAAGCTTTCCGCTCTCGCATAGAGAATTTCATAGTGGAATTATCTCATTTAATCGACCACCTGTTGCTTTCGATTTCTGCTCCGGGATAAAGTGGCACATAAATGCTGGTGAGTTTCCCAAAGCCAAATCAACACCTTAATGATAAGTGAAATGTAAAAAACTGACTGTAGATTAGTGGTTGCAGATAACATCTTCGACATCACTTGCTGCATTCATGCACAGAGAAAAAAAATCTATAAATGATTATACATTAGAAAAAAAAAAACAAAGGCAGTGTAATTTGTGAATTAATTAATTTTTATTTGTTTTAGGATCATTAAACATGAATTCATCTAATATATATTGGACAAAATCTCTGCAGGACACATTTTCTTTTATTTGTTAAATCCATGGTTAAACCTTGCTGTACACATAAAGAGCGCAAACAACATATGATCCTTTGACGCATATAAAGTCCAGATTCACTTTATAGTGCTTTAAAAATATCAAGGAAAAACAAAGGGGGCACATGATATCTACTAATATAATAATTATTATATAAATAACCACAGTCATTTAGACTGCATATGATTCATACATATAAAATTGTAGGGAATATTGATAAAGCAACCACACTGAAAAAGAGAAAAATATTCACTGCTCTTTTCTGGATAACTTAATAAACCCTTTAAAACTGAATAAAATAAGGATGAGAAATTACTCATTTCCTATCTGTCACTCACTCGAAGTTGTGTCGATGTAGTGACACTAGGGGTCACTCTTGGGAGCCCCAAACACCTCTGCTTTTTGAAAAAAGGCCAATGGGAATTGGTGAGTGGAATTTGCATGCCACTTCCCCGGACATACGGGTATAAAAGGAGCTGGTATGCAACCACTCATTCAGATTTTCTCTTCGGAGCCAATCGGTTGTGTTCAGCGAGCTGAATTACTCTGCCAATCCATTCACTTTGAAAAGCTGTTGGATTTATAGCGCATTACAGCGGCTTCTCCCCCTATTGCACTGGTGAACGCCCCTGGGTGCTAAAAGAGTGTATTCTTCCTAATAAAAGAGTATATTTTCCCTTCTTAAAAGAGTGGCATTAACGGAGAGTGCCCCTTCGTTTGTGTATTTCCTGGTTGCGGTCGTTACCTCTTCACTTCTTCACTTCGCACCGCCAGTCCACGTAACACAGTTCAGCTAGTTGTGGTGTTTTTTATAGGGACCCCTAGTGTCACTACATCGACACAACGTCGAGTGAGTGACAGATAGGGAACGTCCTGGTTACTTTCGTAACCTCTGTTCCCTGATGGAGGGAATGAGACGTTGTGTCCCTCTTGCCACAATGCTGAACTACCCCCTGAAATGGCCGGGACCTTGTCTCGGCTCCTCAACACAAAACCTGAATGAGTGTTTTTTTTTTTTTTTCAAAAAGCAGAGGTGTTTGGGGCTCCCAAGAATGACACCTAGTGTCACTACGTCGACACAATGTCTCGTTCCCTCCATCAGGGAACGGAGGTTACGAAAGTAACCAGGACGTTTTAATTTACAGACCCAAAGTCTGATTAAATCAGAAACATATTAATGTATCAAATCTACAGTATAATCATTCCATGGAGACAACTGAAGAACAATTATGAATTTCACTTTTACCTGCAATATTTTTCCTGGTACCAATCCATGTGTTCATTATTGCCATAAACGACTCAAACAGACTTTAAAGTTGAAAAGATTGTGGTTTTCTGGTTGTATCACTTGGGTCCAGTTTAAACTGTAAAGCGCAAATTTGCGCGTATGCGAGTTTCTGTGCCAACGCACATGTTTTATCACTTTTAGAGGCATGTTTGATGACTTGTTTAAAGTAAATAAAGGTAATGTAGAACTGAAATTTGTTTAAGGCATTATTTGAAGATGTTCAATGACATACGTGCTAACAGAGAAATATTTGACTGATTACAAATGATAAGGAAGGTCTAGAAACGATTATCTAACAGCTGTTGTAAACCAGTCCAAAATAAACAGCGAGATATTATATACTAAAACATACAATCACATAATTTCAGATGTGTACATTACTAATCATTTGATAATTTAATAAATGTTCGCCTATAGTCTATATTTCACCCAGAGGGGCACCTCAGCCCATGAGGGCAAAGGGGCAGTTGCTTGGGCCACTGTAGCTAACCCTGTGTACATGCTTGGAACCAAGTATATTACAGAGAAATTTAATGTCAGAGCGAGATTTGAGCGAACGCTTTTTTACCGGTGAGCATGAGCGGTACTTGAGCGGAGCGTCAGCTTGGGCCATGAGCGGCTGAGTGGAGCGCACACGCATGGAGTGAGTTATTGAGTGGAGTGTCACACCGCTCCGCTTCGCTCACATGATCTGAACTACACTACTCTCTCCACGCCCCACCCTGAGAGCCCTCCAAAAACTCTAAATAACTGCCCCATTTCCTGACAAACAAATCTAAGTTACCCCGTCTTCCCAATGACACCTCTTCAAAAGCCGCCACCCTCCCCATCTCCATGCACCACTCCGGAAATGGGGGCACACCAGCTGACCTCCAACCCCTCAAAATAATCTGCCTGGCAATCATCACACAGGTCAGAACCCAATTCTCTATGTGACTATTCCCCATATCAAAGACCGCCCCATCACCCAAAACACAAAGTCTGGGGCAAAACGAAACCCGAGCACCCACCACGTCACACACAAAATTCTGAACCTTCAACCAGAATATGTGTATCTCAATACACCACCAAAAAATCCTCCGATTGGCATCGCCAGCAAGTGGGTGTGTCTTTAAGACCAAACCTATACAATCTAGAGGGGGTCCAATAAAATCTATATAAAATCTTGAATTGCATTAGACACACCATTGCATCTCTAGATGCAGACTTGAAGTTTTTAAGAATCCTAGCCCACACTCCCTCCTCCAATACCAAGTTGAAATCTTTCTCCCATAATCTCTTGAGAGAAGTTGAAGCTCTGTCCCCCAGACTCTGAATTAGCAGGGAGTAATACACTGATGCCTCATGATCTTTTCCAAAAGCAGTAATCACCACTCCTAGAGTGTCTGCCGCTTTAGGGGGGTGTATGCTACTCCCAGAAATAGTACAGGGCAGGTGGCACAGTTGTAAATACCTATAAAACTGAGATCTGGGGATCCCAAAATGTTGAACCAAATTTTCAAAAGATCTCAACACTCCACTCTCATATAGGTCACCACTTAAGTTTTTATAGTTAGATGAACATTAAGATAAATTTTGCATTCCCTGGCTTAAAATATTTTTGTTATTAATGCCCTAAAGTGCTTTACAGGTGTTCACATATATTTTTAAAAATAAAAATAGAATTAGGGATAAAGATAATAAAATAGAATAAAAAATAGGAAAATAAAATGCATAAAAACACATTGTAAAATATATATATATATTTATTTATTTATTTATTTATAGAACAGTTGTTTTAGTCAGCATACCAGTATCTTAGACCACCCCAAAATTTGAGAGAATAGGACTTTCCTTTTCAGTAGTGCGTTGAGTCCCCAGAGCCATTCCCAGTTTCTGCCAAAAACCCCTGACGTCCTCTCCTGGTTGGGGCCAGCTGAGATATGTCCTCTTCTTGATTAGCCTCCTCATCCTGTAGTATGGAGACAGCTGATGGCTTGGAATATTCTCCAGGAATACTAAGATGAGAACATCTTTTTTCTCATCAAAGAGACGGAAACTGGCCACCTGGATCTCTCTGGAACACCACTCACTTTCCAGATAGTGTCGACTAATCACACAGATGGTTTTGCGGCTGCTGTAAATGCCATCGACAATATTATCCATGATGGGTTTCCCTGGTTCAAAATCCCTGTGATGCAGGCAAAACCTCCAACCCTGCTCACCTTCCAGCTGAGGCAATAGCTCCCTCATTACCCACAATTCATCATGTGTGTTATATGAAATAAAAGCATCATACTGGAAACCATTAAGCTTTCTCTTTTTCTGTTGTCTGCTATCATAGAGAAAAGCAAGGAATAGATAGTAGGTATAAATGACCTGACATTTCAAGAAGTGAAAAAGGAAGGAGCTGAGAAGGGTCAGTGAGACCAAAGTGGTTGTGGAAATGAAACAGAAAAATCCAACATCTATATTACAAGAACCTACATCAAGATCCAGGAGTTTATGTCCTTTGAGTTTGTCTGGGTAATTGCATGTCAACTGATAAGCGCTCTCAACCTCTGTGTCATTGCTACTTATGGTCCAGTTGATGAACCAGTCATTGCTACAGTCACATGAGAGATAATTTTCTTGTAGATCAAGATAAATCAGTGTTGGAAGAGAATGGATCACAGTCTCATTGATGACTGATAATGCATTCTTGCTGACATGCAACAGATGCAGTTTACTGAGATTTGCCTGAATAAGAAAGTCCAAAGATTGCAAACCAACTTTGGACAGGTGAAGTGTCTTTAGTACCTGGAGAGGCAGAAGTATTTCTTTTGAGAGTGAGATCAATTCATTTCTGCTGAGATCCAGCACCCACAGGTAAGGAGTGTAAGTAAATGTATCTGGATGTAAAGAGTAAATATTAAGATTCTCAGCCTGAAGTTCTTCCAAAGACCTCAGTCCCTCAAAAAAGTTTGAGGGTAAATTACGCATCCCTTTATGACCTTGACTAAAAATGTTCAGAGTCTTTAGCTTGTTCAGATATTGAAAGGGTGGGTGTACAAGAGCCTCTTGACTCTCATATGAAATATAGTTGTTGTTCAGCAGAAGTATTTTTAGGTTTGGAAGTCCAGAGAACACTAAGTCTTTTATTGAATTCTGAGAGATCTTGTTTGATTGCAAGTTCAAAAAAATCAAATTGTTCAGTCCATTGAAGGCCCCCGGTTCAATAAATGATAATTGATTGTCTTGTAGGGACAAATTCTTGAGTGATCTTAAGGACTCAAAATCTCCCTTGTGGAGAGAATCCAGGTTGTTATGTGCTAAATCCAAACTCTTAAGTTTTTGAAGACCTTTTTTTAAATAACCTTTAAAAGACAGTTTGTTAGATCCAATCATTAGAGTTGCTAAGTTTCTCAGATCCCTAAAAGCACAGTCTTCAATAGAAGACACAGCATTTGTGTAGATCTGAAGGACTCGTAACTGAGTTAAGTTGGCAAAATCTATACAGCGTATGGTCTTAATTGCATTGAAGGTGAGGTCCAAGATATGAAGACCTGGAAGGTTGCTGATGACCTCAGGGACAGTGAATAGTCTGTTGTTGGAGAGATCAAGCTGGGTTAACTGTGTGCAGAATTGCATCTCATCCTTTGATATGGATGAAATGTTGTTCCCCTGCAAGCTGAGAATTTTCAGAGAATCAATCAGACAGACATTCTTAATCAAAGCTTTCACTTTTCCTTCTCCCAGGTGGTGTAGCCACAGGCTGGCTAAAGAAGAGTTAAAGGTTTGAAGGAGACCTGTGATCTTCTCTGGGGGCATTTGTACTCCATTTAAATTTAGACTCTTCACACTTTGAAAATACCTTTTGTCCTGCACATCCCATGTCATATTTTCATTGACAAAAGCCAAGACCAAACTGTCAAGGTGAGGGAAAATATCTGCAGTTATACTGAATACCTTCAAAGGGTTTTGGAATAAATCCAGTACTTCCAGTCTTAAGGATATGTTAGACACCTCAGAGGTCTGAAATGAGGTAATCCCATTACTCCCAATGTGCAGTTCCTGTAATTGTGGTAATAAGAAGAGAGGGTGCACTTTGTTTATATGCCCCAGATGATTTCTGGACAGATTAACAGTTTTTAAACTGATAAGGGGATCGAATGAAGAGGAGTTGATATTTGTAATCAAGTTTTCATTCAGATGTAGGACAGTGAGATTAACCAGGTTTTGAAAGAGTCCTCCTGTGATATTTCTCAGTTTGTTGTAGGCCAGATTTAACTCCTGCAAAGCCACCAAACTGCTGAAAGCCCCTTCCTCCACTTCCTGGATCTTGTTGTGTGTTGCAATTAGACAGCTAAGGTTGAAGAGTTGAGTTAAATCCCTCCTGTTTATCTTACATATGACATTGCAAGAAATGTCCAAGTATGTAGTTCTGTCTGGTATTTTCACTGGTACTGCATGGAGAGACCTCTTATTACAGAACACATTTATATTTTGTGCATATTTTAAAGACCCTCTGACGGTACAGTTCTTTAATGAGTAACCATTTACAAGTTTTATGAATACGCAGCAGTAAAACAGTACTGACAGCGAACGGCAATGTTTAAAAAAATAGTTTCCTTGTTCTCTTTTCAACATTTTGAGGTGTTGTAAACACTTAAACTGCTTAAAACATCCCGTCAGCATTCTCCATCTTCTTTTCTTTGGTTCAGTATCCCTAAAAAAGAGCACCAGCGAAAGTACAATGTTAGTTGTGTTACACCTGCAAATGTAATACTGATGAATTAGTATATAATCATTGTGGTATTATGAATTGATCCCCAGTTCTTCTACATGGAGCTCAGACAAATGTGACACCAGCATGTCTTCTTTTGTTGGCTGAAGTTATTAATTTAATATACAGTAAACACACATATGCTTTGGAGATCTTTCCAATACTCATAGCCGAATTACCTTTTTAACGTTTTTATACATGTACATTTTAAAAAAAAATACCTTGTACAATACATGCAACATGCAATACATGACATTAACTTTGTCTAGTCAGATTGAAATTAATACATGTGCAAAGTGCAGTTCCTACATGGGCAAAGTGTAGTTCCACATCACATATCACCAATTACCTATAAAGGCTGTGGAAATAATAAAAAAGTGAATGTTGATCGTGATATTACTTTAAGATATTAATATGTTAGATCATGTAAGATCTGAAGCCTTCTTGAAGTTCAAATGATGCTTTTTTTCATAGGAAACCAAAAAAACACATCTATCCACATATCTTATCTATTTAAAAGTCAACCAAACCTTTTTTGAAATACTCTAGAACAATCAAGTCCTTTAAGGAAATTCTTTAAATTCAGATTAATTTGAGGAATATTTTACAGGGACTTTTTTTTTTTTTGAACACTTACCTTTAAATAATTCCAAGTGAAAGCAGACTAGCAAGTGATCTTGAGGCACACTATTCAGTATACAGTTCTTCAGCATAGTAATCTGCTTTAATGCAGCCAAGTTTGTAGTTTGCAAAACGTTATATGATTGCACAAGTACCTCCCTTTCCATTTTTATGTCCTCAAATTTCTCAGGAACTGAAACTCTCAGCAGTGTCAGCTTTGTTGGCACTTCCTTTTGCTATAAATGTTGCTTTGTTAAGTAACATGTTGTAACTTAAACCATTTCTTTGTGTGTTTTTATAGAAGACTGTTATTAATCTTCATCTTAAGATAATATAAAGTGCAAATCATCCTTTTTGAAGGCAAACCTGCAAACCACAGAGAAATGTTCTTAACCTTGTTGAAAATATGTTCTGGTTGGAACCTGTGATCAAAGAGGTTTATTTAATTGTTATTATTATTATTAGTATTATTGTTATTATTATTATTAGTAGTAGTAGTAGTAGTAGTAATTTTATCATCTATTTGAAAGACATTTAATAATTTCTGTAAATAGACTAAGTTAGTCAAAATGGGCAGTTTTTCTCTGATACATACAGGTTCTAGCATTTTCACTGCTTATCTATTTAATTTAATTATTTTACAATTATTAATTTATAAACTGTATATTTTGCTTTTGTAGTCTTATGCTGTTTTATCATATGTCTTCCTCTGTCATCTTACCCATTTTGAAAAGCACAAAAAGGTTTTAACTGTTAACTCCATTTTATTTCATCATGATGGCACCGTGGATGGCCGCCTCGGTGTGGAGAGCTCCTATTTTTTTGTTATTTTTGTTTGTTTGTCCTGTATTTAGTAATCTTTTTCCAATCAGTTTTTACCAGGGACGAACTGCTGAACATTCGGCAGCATATACCAGACAATCTTTTCCTGGTTTTTGAATATTCAGATGCTTTGCTAGACATTTTAGTCAGAGGCGCAGCTTTGCTGTTCAAGAGACGCAGGCGAGGTTGACGAGCAGGTGCGCTGGTTAAGCTCCGTCAGCGTAGCTTTCGAACAGCGCTGCCGAGCATTCATCTAGCGAATCTCCACTCTCTCCCTAACAAAATGGACGAACTACACCTCCTCACCCATACAAACAAGGACTTTTCAACCTCTGCTGCCTTGTGCTTCACAGAAACCTGGCTAAGTGAAGCCATACCAGACAGCGTGTTACATCTGCTGGGCTTTCAGCTGTTCAGAGCGGATCGCATCGCGGATTTAACGGGGAAAACGAGAGGCGGTGGAACATGCTTTTACATCAGTGAAAGTTGGTGTACAGATGTAACAACGTTAAAGAAGATGAGCTGTCCTAATTTGGAAGCGCTTTTTATCAACTGTAAGCCTTTCTACTTGCCGCGGGAGTTTTCCTCGTTTATTCTGTTGAGTGTGTATATCGCACCAAACGCATGTTTGAATGCCACGCTGCAACAGCTGGCTGATCAAATCACAGACACAGAACAACAATACCTGGACTCAGTTATTATTATTCTTGGGGATTTTAACAAAGCAAATCTCACATGTGAACTGCCCAAATACAAACAGCACATTACATGCCCAACCAGAGACAGAAATACATTGGATCATTGCTGCACAACAATAAAGGATGCATATCGCTCTGTCCCTAGAGCAGCTTTGGGACTCTCTGATCACAGTCTGGTTAATCTTCTTCCAACCTACAGACAGAAACTAAAATCTGCTAAGCCTCTAGTAAGGACTGTAAAGAGATGGACCAGTGAAGCAGAGCTGGAACTACAAGCCTGCTTTGACTGCACTGATTGGAGTGTTTTTGAGGCTGCAGACACCAATCTGGACGAGCTCACAGATACTGTAACATCATATATCATTTTCTGTGAGGATATGTGCATTCCTACTAGGACTTATTTAACGTTTAACAATGACAAACCATGGTTTACAGCAGAACTCAGGCAGCTTCATCAGGCCAAAGAGGATGCATATAGAGGTGGGGATAAAGTCTTGTACAATCAGGCTAGAAAAACACTGAATAAGGAAATCAGAGTGGCTAAAAGAAGATACTCTGAGAAGCTGAAAAAGTTTTCAGCTAATTACCATGCATCAGTGTGGAGTGGTGTGACACAACTTACGATTTACAGGAATCCTGCCGCCAACCCTGTGGTGGATCAACAACTGGCTGACGACCTGAATATGTTCTGCTGTAGATTTGAAAGACCCAATCTCACACCCCACACCTGCTCTGACCTTCACTTCACACAAACACCAACACCTCCTGCAACCCCCCTCCTCCCCCCTCCTGCTACTCAACCTGCACTTAAGATCTGTGAAAAAGAGGTGTCCCATGTCTTCCAAAAACAAAAGATAAGGAAAGCATAGGGCCCAGATGGCATTTCACCCACGTGTCTTAGATCCTGTGTAACCAGCTGGCCCCCATGTTCACACTGATTTTCAATAGATCACTGGAGCAGTGTGAAGTGTGGAGCATGCTGCTTCAAATGCTCAATCATCATTCCTGTCCCAAAGAAACCATAAATCACAGGACATAATAACAACAGACCTGTCGCCCTGACGTCTGTGGTCAAGAAATCATTTGATTGACTGGTTTTGGCCCACCAGAAGGACATCACTGGACCCTTTCTAGATCCCCTTCAATTTGCCTATCGAGCAAACAGGTCTGTGGAGGATGCAGTCAACATGGGATTGCATCATATCCTGCAACATCTGGACAGACCAGGGACATATGCAAGGATCCTTTTTGTGGACTTCAGTTCGGCTTTCAACACCATCATCCCAGCTATACCTTAGACTAAACTACACCAGCTCTCTGTTCCCACGTCTATCTGTTGGTGGATTACCAGCTTTCTGACAGACAGGCAGCAGCTTGTGAGACAGGGCAAATTCACTTCCAGCACCTGTACAATCAGCACTGGTGCCCCCCAGGGATGTGTGCTCTCCCCACTACTCTTCTCCCTGTACAGCAATGACTGCATCACCAAGGACCCCTCTGTCAAGCTCCTGAAGTTTGCAGATGACACTACTGTCATCGGCCTCATCCAGGATGACGATGAGTCTGCATACAGAAGGGAGGTTAAACAGCTGACTGTCTGGTGCAGTCAAAACAATCTTGAGCTGAACACGCTCAAAACGGTGGAGATGATTGTGGACTTTAGGAGGAACTCCCCAACACTGACCCCCCTCACCATTCTAAACAGCACTGTGGCAGCAGTGGAGTCATTCAAGTTCCTGGGCACTACCATCTCACAGGACCTGAAGTGGGAGACCCACATTGACTCCATTGTGAAAAAGGCCCAGCAGAGGTTGTACTTCCTTCGCCAGTTGAGGAAGTTCAACCTGCCACAGGCGCTGCTGATACAGTTCTGCTCAGCAGTCACTGAGTCTGTCCTCTGCACTTCAATAACTATCTGGTTTGGTTCAGCTACGAAATCAGATATCAGAAGACGACAAAGGACAGTTCGGACTGCTGAGAGGATTATTGGTTGCCCCCTACCCTCCCTTCAAGAACTATACACTTCCAGAGTGAGGAAAAAGGCTGGAAAAATCACTCTGGACCCCACTCATCCTGCCCACTACCTATTTGAACTGTTGCCTTCTGGCCGGTGCTTCAGAGCACTGAGCACCAGAACCGTCAGGCACAGGAATAGTTTTTTTCCCTCAGGCTATCCATGAACAGTTAAAACTGCCCCATTGAGCAATAATTATGTGCAATTCACAGCTTAGTCCTTTTATATTTATCCAACACATCCAACGTCTTCTGCCATTACATTCCCTTGCACTATATATAACAGATTTGTATTTAGATTTGCACTACGTATGTGTATGTGTGTATGTAAGTATGTGTGTGTCTCTGTGTGTATATATGTATGTGTGTATGTATGTATATATATATATATATATATATATATATATATATATATATGTGTGTGTGTGTGTGTGTGTGTGTGTGTGTCTTATTGTGTATTCTATATATACTTCAATTTCTATTCAATTTTTTATTATTTTTTATTATTATCTATGTCTTGTTGCTATTATGTATTGTTGTGCACTGGAAGCTCCTGTCACCAAGACAAATTCCTTGTATGTGGAACTACTTGGCAATAAAGAAAAATTCTGATTCTGATCCTGTCAATTAATTTGGCACATTCCTGAATACTCAGATCTGCACTCAGTCTCAGACTTTTGTTTTTTGCTGTAAAGGAAGTATCATACAAAAACGGTCTGGTTACTACTGTAACATTGGTTCTCTGATAGGAAGGAACTGACACAATCCGGCCCAGTCTGCCCTTGGACTGTGGTGTTTGTGTGTTGGTATTTTGTTTGAGCACATGGCTTTGTGTGTGTCAGCCATGTTCTCCCCTGACTCTGCCTGCATGTTTCCCCTTACCACATCCACTCGTCTAGTCCTTGCTGATTCCTTGTTGTGTTAATTGGTGTCCTTTTTTATAGGAAACAAAAAAAAAACACATCTATCCACATATATTTTCTATTTAAAAGTCAACCAAACCTATTTTGAAATACTCTAGAACAATCAAGTCCTTTAAGGAAATTCTTTAAATTCAAATTAATTTGAGGAATATTTTACAGGGACTTTGTTGATACTTCATGTCATGTTTTTTTGTTTTTGAACACTTACCTTTAAATAATTCCAAGTGAAAGCAGACTAGCAAGTGATCTTGAGGCACACTAGTCAGCATGCAGTTGTTCAGCATAATATCTGCTTTAATGCATCCAAGTTTGTAGTTTGCAAAACATTATATAATTGCACAAGTACCTCCCTTTCCATTTTTATGTCCTCAGATTTCTCAGGAACTGAAACCCTCTCACCTCAGCAGTGTCAGCTTTGTTGGCACTTCCTTTTGCTATAAATGTTGCTTTGTTAAGTTACATGTGGTGCCTTTTTTTCTTTTCTTTTTGCTCTTAAACCATTTCTTTGTGTTTTCATAGAAGACTGTTATTAATCTTCATCTTAAGATAATATGAAGTGCAGATCATCCATTTTGAAGGCAAACCTGCAAACCACAGAGAAATGGTGTTTTACCTCGTTGAAAATATGTTCTGGTTGGAACCTGTGGTCAAAGAAGTTTATTTAATTTTATTATTATTATTATTATCATTATTATTATTATTAGTTTTATCATCTATTTGAAAGACATTTAATTTAATAATTTCTATCAGTAGACTAAGTTAGTCAAAATGGGCTGTTTTTCTCTGATACATACAAGTTCTAGCATTTTCACTGCTTATCTATTTAATTTAATTATTTTGAATTATCAATTAATAAACTGTAAATGTTGCTTTGGTAGTCTTATGCTGTTTTATCATCTGTCTTCCTCTGTCATCTAGTAGTTATTTACCCATTTTGTAAAGCACAAAAAGGTTTTAACTGTTATCTCCCTACAGCATCCTTACAGCATCAATTAATTTGGCACATTCCAGAAAACTCAGATCTGCACTCAGACAGAGACATTTGTTTTATGCTGTAAAGGAAGTATCATACAAAAACGGTCTGGTTACTACTGTAACATTGGTTCGCTGAAAGGAAGGAACTGACACAATCCTGCCTGGTCTGCCCTTGGACTGTGGTGTTTGTGTGTTGGTGTTTTGTTTGAGCACATGGCTTTGTGTGTGTGTCAGCCATGTGCTTCCCTGACTCTGCCTGCATGTTTCCCCTTTCCACACCCACTCATCTAGTCCTTGAGTCCTTGTTGTGTTAGTTGGTTTCACCTGTTCCTCATGTGATATGCTCCCTTCATATTGTGCCATCGACCCTAATGTCTTTGCCAGTTTGTTTCATGATTTCGGATGTTCTGTTGTTTTGTCTCTCATTGGTCTTACATTATTTATGTTTGATACACAGTTTAAGAGATTTTTGTTTCTGTTTTTCCTCCATCTGGACAGTTTTTGTTTCTGTTATTTTTACTTTAATATAAAGCTCATTGATCGCACTCTTGCGTTTGGGTTGTCACTTCCAGTCATGCTGTTTCAGTCCAAGTGCTAAGTCCCAGACTGGGACAGTAGTGGGGTAAGAGAGCCTCAGCCTTCTCGCTACTCACAAAAACATATGTGATATATGTGAGAAAAAATTGCACTTGGTGAGAAAAAACAATTATTCACCAGTTGGCAGGTAACATTATTAGCAACTACATGATTTTCATTTAAGTGTGAGAACGATAACCTGACCCTTTCAAAATAAAGTTACATGCTAGAATTAAACTGTCTGTTAAAGGAAACATCTGCTGCGACTTGCACGTCTTCAAAAATCTTTTACCTCAGAGGAACATTTACCATCAGATGTTTGTCTACAGTATGACACCTAAAAGACTTTTCCTCCAGAACTCCATGACATGCATGTGGAACATTCCTCACATTAAGCCACCAAAAGAATATGTGAGGAACAAAATCATGATGATGTATTTTATTTTTTTCAGAGAGGTTCAGTTACACTTTACTGACACAATGAATAACCTGTGTTGTGTGTAACTGATATACAAGGAAAAAACTGATAAATAATACATAACAAAAAAAAAAACATTTTTTAATTAAAATAACACAAAATATAGTTTCATGGCTAGTAAGAAATATGTATTTTTTAAATATAATAAATTTATAATAAGTTATATATATACACTTTTTATTGATTCTTACATAGACAAAAATTTAAACAAAATATATATGTACAGAATATACTTCAACCCCCAATTTTCCCCCCTCCCCATCTCCACCCTGTCCCTCAACAAACATCCCTGTGGACAAAGCCTAAATCACACAATGCACACATATAAACAAATAAAAGCAAATTTGAGAAAATAAAAATATAAAAATCAACAAACAGAGAGAAAAGAAAGAATTCCACAAAGAACAGAATCCACAATTACTCACACAATTTTGTCTCTCTCCACATGATCCTCATTGAGAGCCTTCCAGAAAGGAAAAATACCTGTCCCATTTCTTACCATATGCATCTAATCTGCCAAGCTGCTTATATGACATCTTTTCAAATGCCGCCACCCTCCCCAATTTGGTGAACCATTCTTGAAATGAGGGAGCAGCAATTGACTTCCATCCTCTAAGAATTATTTGTATGTGTGGCAGCGGGGGCGTGGTCCAGCATCTCTCCGGAGAGAGAGAAAGCGTTAAGGGCGCTTACACCTGAGCTAAATTATGTCTAACGCCTGTCTCTAATTTCAGTGAGCACGGGGAGAGCGGCATAAATAGAGCGACACAGCACTTAGTCAGGAGGGAGACTGGATACGACAGAGCCGAGCCAGAGCAAGGATTTTTAGTAGTGAAAGTTTATTGTGAAAGCAGTGTGTGTTAGTGTTTAGTTTAGTGCTTCAAGGTAAACTGTAAAATGGTGTGGCGAAGAGGAAAGAATAAAGCCTCACCTAAGAAGGAAAACTGCTTCTCGCCTCATCTTTTACACTGGTGCCAAAACCCGGGATTGAAGTTTGGGTCGAAGATGGATGGAGGTCGTCCCGTAGAGTCCTCCCAGTTGGCGGAGATCCTCCAAGCCCTCGCCAGCCTACATCAGAACCACCAACAAACGCTGCTTGAGCTCCGACAAGATCAAGACTGCCGGTTTGTCGAGCTCATGCATGCTCAAGCCGAGGACCGGCAGGCGATCCGGAGCCTCCTCAGCCAGGGGGCATCCTCAGCCGCGACCCCGGACACTCCCACGCCGTTACCCCCGCCAGCATTACAGAAAATGGGGGCGGCGGACGACCCCGAGGCCTTCCTGGATTTGTTTGAGCGGACCGCCGAGATCTGGGGCTGGCCGCTCGGCCAATGGGCAGCCCGATTGATCCCACTATTGTCCGGGGAAGCCCAGCTCGCGGCTCAACAACTGCCAGCGTCGAGCCTCCTGGCCTACGGAGATTTAAAAAGAGCCATCTTGCAATGGGTTGGTCGCACTCTGGAGGAAAGTCGTCAACTCTTCCGGAGCTTGAAGTTGGAGAGCTCCGACCTCCCATTTGCCTTTGCCCAGCGGCGACACCTTCCCCTACTCCAATGCCCCACCGCTCTCCCCCTCAGGGGGGGGCGCCCGCCAACGCAAGTGCGGGCGTAGCGCCTGGGCCGGCCTGCTGGAGGTGCGGAGACCCGAGCCACTTCCGAGATCAGTGCCCTCTGATGGAGCTGGGGACGGTGGTGCGGGTCTCTGACCTCCCACAGGCTGCCCCCGACCGGGCCGGAGCGTACCGGATACCGGTAAGTGTCAAGGGGGGTACTCACCAAGCGTTGGTGGATACCGGGTATAATCAAACCACTATCCACCAACGCCTGGTTCAACCCGAGGCATTGGTCACAACCAAAACGGTGAAGGTGAAATGTGTACATGGGGATATTCACAAGTATCCGGTGGTGACCCTGACAATTAAATTTCGGGGGAAAAGCATAGAGTGGAGGCTGTGGTTAGTTCCCGCCTCACCCATCCGCTGATTTTGGGGACTGATTGGCCTGATTTTAGAGTTTTATTAAAGGGAATTTGCGCGGATGGGTCCTGTATGAAAATAGGGAGATGTGTGATGTGCGATGCTCTGGCAGGGGAGGCAGAGCCGGGGCCGTCCTCGACAGCTCCATGTCATGATGACGAGAGAGGGGGAGAGGCTGCAGCCCCTCCCCTTCACAGGGAATTCCCTGACGGGGATTTCCCTTTGGAGCAATCGCGAGAGGAAACCCTCAAACACGCCTTCAACCAAGTGAGAGTCATCGATGGTCAACGACTCCAGCCTGACACCGCACTTTCATACCCCTATTTTGCAATTATAAATGAGCGGTTGTATTGAGTGACACAGGACACTCGGACCAAAGAGGATACAACCCAACTGTTGATTCCAAGGAGCCGTCGGGAAATGGTATTCCAGGCAGCTCATTATAATCCCATGGTGTGTCACCTAGGAGAATGGAAAACATTGAACCGTCTAATAGCCCGTTTCTATTGGCCGGGCATTGGAACGGTCAGCACGCGGACATCGCTTTGCATTGGTCCTAGTGGACTATACAACACGATCTCCAGAAGCAGTGCCTCTTCGCAACATCTCAGCACGTAGTGTTGCGGAGGCACTCTTCAAAATAATCTCCCGGATGGGGATTCCGAAAGAAATCCTCACCGATCAAGGCACAACATTTATGTCGCAAACACTACGCGAACTGTACGAGCTGTTAAATATTAAATCGATTCGCACCAGTGTATACCATCCTCAAATGGATGGCCTGGTGGAATGATTTAATAAAACACTCAAAAACATGATTTGTAAGTTCGTGCACGATGATTCCAGAAATTGGGATAAATGGCTCGACCCCCTGTTATTTGCAGTACGAGAGATCCCGCAAGCCTCCACTGGCTTCTCCCCATTCGAGCTGCTGTATAGGCGACGCCCACGCGGCGTGCTTGATGTATTGCGAGAGGCCTGGAAGGAAGGACCTTCAAACAGTAAAAATGAAATTCAGTACGTTCTTGATCTTCGAGCAAAACTCCACACCTTGGGGCAACTAACACAGGAGAATTTGCTCCAAGCTCAAGAACGACAGCACCGACTGTATGACAGGGGAACTCAGCTAAGGGAATTTGCACCGGGAGATAAAGTGCTTGTATTACTTCCCACATCAAGCTCTAAATTACTCGCCAAGTGGCAAGGACCCTTTGAGGTCACACGACGAGTGGGAGATCTCGATTATGAGGTTAAACGAACTGATAGAGGGAACGCACGTCAAATATACCACCTCAATCTCCTGAAATTGTGGAGGGAGGCGGTCCCCGTGACGTTGGCTACAGTAGTTCCCGAGAAGGCGGAGCTCGGACCGGAGGTGAGTTCAAAACATAATCAGTTCACCCCGGTCATTTGCGGAGACCACCTCTCACCGAGCCAACTCGCGGAGGTTGCTAGGTTGCAACAGGAGTTCGCAGATGTGTTCTCCCCTCTACCGGGACGTACAAACCTCATCCATCACCACATCAAGACCGAGCCGGGGGTCTTGGTACGTAGCCACCCCTATCGATTACCCGAACACAAGAAGAAAATCGTTCGGGAAGAATTGGATGCGATGCTTGATATGGGGGTAATAGAAGAATCCTACAGTGATTAGTCCAGCCCTGATGTTCTAGTGCCTAAGAGCGACGGGTCTGTGCGATTCTGTGTGGATTATAGGAAAGTCAACGCGGTGTCTAAATTTGATGCATATCCAATGCCATGCAGAGGGTGTCTGCAGCTTTAGCAGGCTGTGTACTGCCACCAAAAATAGTACAAAGTAGATGGTGCAACTGTAAATACCTGGAAAATTAAGACCTAGAAATCCCAAATTGCTGTGTTATATTTTAAAATTATCTCAAAGCTCTGTTTTCATGAAGGTCACCAAGTGTAGCAACACCCCTCTCCATCCATTCTTTCCAGCAAAAGGGGGACTTGTTAATACACAATTTGGGGTTCAGCCATATGCTTGAAGAAACATTTAGGTAAATATCAAAATTGAACATACGGGAAACCATTCCGTCCATACTGAATGTAAGTGTGAACTAATGGGATGCATTTTACTTCTCTAGGCAATTTGATAGAAAGACTTTGCAATGGTGAGATTGGAGCAAGGACTGCTTGTTCAGTGTTGTACCAGGGAGGCGCTTTCTAAGGTGGAAGAGACCAATGGGCCAAGTGTCTGAGACAAAAAGTATAGTAATAAAAAGGAGGCCTAAACCTCCTTTGTCGATCGGTCTATATAACTTAATGAAATGCAACCGTTTACCATTCCAATAAAAGACTTAGATATTCTATCAAATAGTTTAAAATAAGACAGAGGAACTTCTAGAGGGAGAGACTGTAGTAGATAATTGAATTTGGGGATACTATTCATCTTTATAACATTGACCTTCCCAGCCATAGACAAATGCAGTGAAGCCCGCATTCCTACGCGAGGCGAGGAGCAAAGGAAAGCTTTTTTGGAAGAATCACAATATTTTCTTGTTCCTGGATTTTGCGAATTCAACAAGAGAGAAACGCGATCGTTTCAAGGAATGTAAGAAACTCTTACATCAACGGAAGATCGCTTTTGCACTGATGTTTCTGGCCAAACTGATAATAGACACCAAGGATGGCAGCAAAGTATTTCTATGCCCCAAAAAGGCATTGGCCTTCAAAAAAACTATGGGTGAGTAAACCACTGGGCGTTTCTTATGTGAGTGGACTGATTCGCTGTTCAGTGTCTCGACTGTCAAAGGAAGCTGGGCGCCATTTTTTGTTTCTTTCTGCGTTGGCTCCGCCTAGTGGCTGGAGTTTGTTTTGTGGCATGACTCTCCAAGATACTTTTGCATTGACGGAAGATCGCTTTTACACTGAAGTTCCCGACCAGATTGAGAATGGACACTATTGATGACCACAAAATATCTACATGCTCACATACAGGACATCTTTTATAGCGTTTTTCTTTTTTCTGTTTGTTTTGTACGGGAGAAAGTTTGGGGTTTGACTGTTGCATTAATGGGGAATGTGGTCTGTATAATCTTGCTTTTGACACACAATTTATTTATTTTTATTATATCAATATGTCAATTATTAATATGAGTGGATTATCTCTCACCACATGGAATGTGAATGGATTGGGGCACCCCATAAAAAGAAGGAAGGTTATTTCTTTTCTAAAGAGTAAGAAATATGATATAGTCTTTCTTCAAGAAACACATCTTTCTGCACAGGAAGCTGAAAAATTTGGGAAGATATGGGGTGGACATGTTTTCTTTAGTGTTGGTTCAAGTAAGAGTAGGGGAGTCATTATACTGATACATAAACATCTACAATTCAAATTTTTCAAACAGATTAATGATAAAATAGGAAGAGTCATTATTGTTTTAGCAGACATTCAGGGGCAAAGGTTGATTATGGCTAATATTTACGCACCTAATGCTGATGATCAGGGCTTTTTTATAGATCTTGAAGGGATGTTACAAACCACTGGCACCCCTCGTGATATAATATTGTGAGGAGACTTTAATTTATTGATGGACTCAATCCTTGATCATAGTGAAGCAAAAGTGTGTAAGCCCCCTAAAGCAAAACTGACGCTTCACAGGATGTGTAAAAATCTTGGTCTTGCAGGTATCTGGTGACTTTTGAACCTATGATTTATTCTAGAATTTTTTTAAATATCTAAATCCCTCATTTCATCTGTTGTTGACTGCTCAATTGGAAACATCTTAGTCTCAGATCACGCCCTGGTGAGTTTAGAGATGTTGCCACATACAGAGAAAAATAAATCATATAGTTGGCGCTTTAATGTATCCCTTTTGCAAAATCCTGATTTCCAACAAATGTTAAAGGCTGAAATCAATGTTTATATGGAGATGAACTGGTCCTCAGTATCCTCTGTGGGCGTGGCTTGAGAGGCACTTAAGGCAGTTCTTAGGGGTCGGATCATACAATATGCCTCATTCACCAAAAAATCCAAAGCACGAGAACTCGTGGAGTTGGAAGGGAATATTAAAAGTGCCAAGGCAGAGCTGAAGCGCCGAATGTTGTCTGATGGCCTCAGAGAATTGACCCGATTGAAATACAGATATAATACTATTTTGTCGCGGAAAGTGGAGTTTTGGTTGTTCAGGGCAAGACAGTCATACTTTGAGTCAGGGGACAAAGCAGGGAAGCTTCTGGCAAGATATATAAAAAAAAGAGAGTCTTTTTCTACCATTCCCTCAGTGAAATCTGCTGGTGATGAAATATTTACCTCAGCCATTGATATTAATAATGCTTTTAAAGAATTCTATCTTGATCTCTATAGTTCCATGTCTACTGATGAAGATATTAGAAATATCTAGAAAGATATTTGTGGAACCATTAGAACTCCCTAAATTGACGACCTTCAGGCAAAGCTCCAGGGCCAGATGGTTTTGCCGCTGAATTTTTTAGATCTTATGCTACAGAATTGGCTCCACTTTTGTTAGAAGTTTATATGGAATCATTAAAGAATGGAAAGCTTCCGCCAACCATGATGCAAGCTCGGATCAGTCTGATTCTTAAAAAGGATAAAGATCCAAGCGAGTGTAAGAGTTACCATCCAATTTCCCTGATTGAGCTAGACGTAAAAATGTTGTCAAAAATTTTGGCTAACCGATGAAGTTATGACATCTCTTACACATATAGATCAGGTGGGGTTTATTAGGGGCCACAGCTCTTCTGACAACATTAGGTATTTCATCAATATCATGTGGTCAGTGGGGAATGATCAGACTCCGGTCGCTGCCATCTCACTTGACGCCGAAAAGGCGTTTGATATGGTAGAATGGGATTATCTTTTTAAGGTTTTGGAAATATACGGGTTCGGGAGTACATTTATTGGTTGGATTAAGTTACTTTATAGACACCCGGTAGCGGTGGTACAATCTAATGGATTAATTTCAGATTATTTTACTTTGAATACGGGCACTCGGCAGGGTTGCCCTCTTCCTACATTATTGTTCTTGCCCTGGAACCATTAGCAGCTGCGATAATAAAGGAGGAGGATTTGCCAGGGGTGGTGGCGGGAGGTATGGTGCATAAACTTTTGCTTTACGCAGATGATATTTTATTATTCGTCTCTGACCCTACTAGATCTATGCCTTGCCACCACAGAATTATTAATTCCTTTTCCAAGTTTTCAGGAAACAAAGTCAATTGGCCTAAATCCGAAGCTTTGGCTTTGACAGCATACTGCCCAGTAATGGCTTTCCAGACGGGTGCTTTCCAGTGGCCCAAACAGGGCATTAAGTATTTGGGGATTTTATTCCCAGCAAAATTGTGTGATTTAGTTAGAGTTAATTTTGACCCCTTAATAAAACGGTTTTCGAGCGATGTGGACAGGTGGGCTTCATTGCATTTATCTATGATCAGGATAGTTAATGTTATTAAAATGAATTGTATTCCAAAATTCAATTACTTGCTGCAGTCACTCCCTATAGATGTCTCCCTCTCTTATTTCAAGCAATTTGATAGCATAGCGAAGTCCTTCATTTGGAATGGTAAGCGTCCCAAATTACATTTCAATAAGTTATATAGGCCGATTGACAAAGGTGGGCTAGGCCTACCCAAGATTTTTATGCATTTGGTCTCAGACATTTGGCTCATTGGTCGCTTCCACCTGAGAGAGCCCCTCCCTGGTTCGGTATAGAACAGGAAGCTCTTGCCCCTATTTCACCATTGCAGAGCCTTTCTATCAAATGAATCGGAAAAGTTAAGTTACATCCCGTTATCTCGCATTTGAACTCTTTATGGACAAAAGTGTCCAGAGTGTTTAATTCAGACATTTATTTAAATGTTGCTTCGAGCATATGGCTGAACCCCAAATTATGCATCAACAAGTCCCATTTTTGCTGGTCAGAATGGATTGGGAGGGGGGTTACTACACTCAGTGACCTATATGAGAGTGGAGTGTTGAGATCCTTTCAAAATTTGATTCAACTTTTTGGAATTCCCAGATCTCAGTTCTGTAAGTATTTACAGTTATGCCACCTGCTCTGTAAAAGCAGCAGATACTCTGGGAGTGGTGATTTCTGCTTTTGGAAAAGGTCATGAGGCATCGGTGTATTACTCCCTGCTAATTCAGAGTCTGGGGGACGGAACTTCAGCTTCTCTTAAGAGATTATGGGAGAAAGATCTAAACTTGGTATTGGAGGAGGGAGTGTGGGCTAGGTTTCTTAAAAATGTGAAATCTGCATCTAGAGATGCAAGGGTTCGCCTTATGTAATTTAAGATTTTACATAGAGTCTATTGGACCCCCTCTAGATTGCATAGGCTTGGTCTTAAAGACACACCCACCTGCTGGTGATGTCAATCGGAAGATGGAGACACAACCCATTTCTTTTGGGGATGTGTTAAGATTCAAGAGTTCTGGTTGAGGATTCAAAGTTTTATGTGCGAGGTTTTTTTGCCCCAGACTCTGTATTTTAGGAGATGGGGCAGTCATTAATTTGGAGAATAAGCACGTGAAAAACTGGGTCCTAACTAGTATTATGATTGCCAGACAGATTATTTCAAGGAGTTGGAATTCGGCTGGAGCACCCCCATTTCAGGTGTGTGTTCAGAGGTGGCCAGAGTGGCAGCTCTTGAGGGGGGCATATCCAGAAGACTGTGGAGTCTAGACCTGTTTGGGGAGAAATGGGGCAAATATCTGTCTTTTTTGGAGGGCTCTTGGGGAGGGACAGTGGAGAGAGGTGTCGGGGATGTGTGTGATTAGTTTATTAACATTTATGTTGTGTGTCTATAATTATGTGACCACCGGGGTGTTGTTGGGGGTCGGGTGGGGGATTGGGGGGGGGGGTAGTTAGGGTTAAATATTGATTGTGTATATATATGTTTTGCTGTTCCTTTCTAATAGATGAATCAATAAAAATGTTAATCACAAAATCTTAAAAAGATCCCATTCCACCCTATCAAATGCCTTCTCGCTCTGTTTCAGCACTTTTAATACTCTTTTCCAATTCTATAAATTCCTGTGCTTTGATTTTTTTTAATGAATGAGGCATATTATATGATCTGCCCCCTAAGAACTGCCTTAAGCACCTCCCATGCCACACCCACAGAGGACACTGAGGACCAATTGGTTGGTCAGTGCCAACAAACACTGATTTCTGTCTTTAACATTTGTTGAAATGCTGGGTCCTGTAAAGGAATGCATTAATAACAGAAATACTCAAACCAGCCCATCTGACACCAACAATCATGCTGCGGTCCAAATCACATAGATTCAATTTTTTCCCCATTCAGATGGTTGATGTGAATATTAACTGAAGCTCTTGACCCATATCTGAATGATTTTATGCACTACACTGCTACCACATGATTGGCTGATTAGATAATTGCATGGTTGATTGTTGGTGCCAGACAGGCTGGTCTGAGTATTTTTGTAACTACTGATCTCCTGGGACTTTCACACACAACAGTATCTAGAATTTACTCCGAATGGTGCCAAAAACAAAAAAACATCCAGTGAGCAGCAGTTCTGTGGATGGAAATGCACTGTTGATGAGAGAGTTCAACAGAGAATGGCCAGACTGGTTCGAAATAACAAAATCTACAGTAACTCAGATAACCACTTTGTACAATTGTGGTGAGAATAATAATAAAAAAAAATGTTTCTTAACATAAACCATGCCATTAAACTGTACATAAATGTGTTCAATAAAATAAAAAATAAAATAGGTCCCAGTAAACATTAACATCGAACCCACAAAGTGAACAAATGAGCTCAACAGCAAGTCAAGGAAAAAAAAAAAGTCAGGCAGGAGCCAGTGGGCAGACAACAGAACAACAAACCCTCTCAGACTGCATCAGTAAAATGCACGATATGTAGTCTGTATTGTTGATCGAGTGCAGGCAAAATTATACACTCACACCATTGATTTAATGAAGGCCAAAGCTTGTCATAGGCTTGTAAAAGTCTTGTGTCCATCCTTGATGTCAATTCTCAGTTTAGCAGGATTAAGCAGTGCGAAGCTTACAGTACCTTCTGTTGGTGCAGTCATTTTTTACACTCTTTGAATCCATCCCGCTTCACTTGTGTAGCTCTAGCAAAGTCTGGAAAAACCATGATTCTGTGGTCCTCCCAGCACAACTTACCTTTTTTCCTTGCTGCTCATAGAACAAAGTTTCTGTCAGCCGACTGCAAGAATCTTGTCAGGATAGATCGGTGTCTGTCACCCGCCCTGGGAAGCTGACTGAAAACTCTGTGTGTGCACTCTATTTCGAACTGGCGGTCTGCTGTCGATCAAATTCTGAATGAGCCCCTTCAAAAATGTCACCATATCTTGACCGTCCATTCCCTCTGGGATTCCAATGAAACTAACATTATTACATCTGCTCAGATTTTCCATATCCTCTAGTTTTTACCAAATCCATTTGACATCAGCCTTGGTAGCAGGCAGGTTAGCTTGTAGCTCTCTTTCGGCTGACTCCAGAAACTTGACCCGTTTTTCAACATCATCCATTTTTGTGATCTGGGTGGGAAGTTTCGCCTCCATAGATGTGGTTGCTCAATGTATTTCTGCGAGGCTCTCCATGTCAGTCGAGATTTTCGTTGCTGCATAAATGTTAGAGATATCCTACATCATGAAGCTCACTGTCACTATTGACTGGACCTGGATCCTGCGAGGCGTCTGACATGTAAGAACATAAGTGCTTTTTAATATCCCCACAGGCTGACGAATTAAAATTTTTCAACATCCTGCCCTCTCATCACAGTTTAACAAAAAAAACTACTACAGTTCTCACCAGTTAATATTGCTTAAAAGGATAATTGTAGCAAAGTTTAAGCGGAGATCGCCTCTAAGCGATCAACCCTCGCATAGCGTCACGTGACTCTGGGATCAATTTACTTAAACATGATCCTTCATGTCATAGATGTGGATTGTCCTCCTTGGATGTCTAGAGAGTGTTAGAGTCCATATTTGTATGTCATAATATCCACGTGGTGACGTAACCACAGCCAGAGGCAGAGCGCACATACACAGACTGTGCACGAGTGCACATTTTTGGAGTGATGGAAATAGAGGCCCATTTGGGGTGAATTTCATTGATAAGCACAAGTAAGATATGGTTTTTTTTATACTTTCTAAGATGTTTGCATTCAGAATTTTCAGCTATTCTGCTTTAACATTCAATAAAACACCTGAATAATTGCTTGGAGAGGTGTTTGGACTCTGAGTAAACAAAGGCCACTTGCATTCCAAAGCTGTATTTTTTTGTATGCTTTGTATTATCAACACAAAATGTTTGCCAGGTACACTTGCATTTTGGGGAACAACACAAACATTTTTTTGTTTATTTATTTATTTTATACTTGTCTTATTTGCATCCTAAGATACAGTATAATGTGTCAAAAAAAAAAAAAAAAAATCTACTTTGGACCATTACTGTTTGGAGAGTTTTCTCGGCAATGTTCTAAATTTTTTCATATTTCAAAGTGTTTTCTATAAAATGAATCCATACAATCAACCAAGCTTTTTTTTTTTTTCTTAAAGTCATGAGCATTTATTTTCTGTTTGCCTTTTAGAAGGTAAATCTTTCAAAAATGCCTTCAGGGTGTAAGGAGTTAAAGTCAACATTCTTTGCAAGCTAATGTCCTTGTACCCTGGTTTTACCTTCTGCATTAAGATTGAGCATGTAGAATGGAAAACCTCTGAGAATCACCTCCTGTACATTGATGGAAAAGCTGTACACATCACCCTCCTGAGAACCTCCCCAGGCAGGGTTTGGACCATGCAAGATCTCTGGAGCTGTCCAACTACAACAGATAACTGTTGCTCTGCAATAGACAATTTTTTTTTGCACATACTCTTTGCATTATTTTAGCACTCAGTTCACTAAAGGAATAATGTAAATTGGATAAAGGCATACACACGGCCAAAAATGTAGTGCTGAACGCAATTTGCATAGCATTTCCACACAGCATGTCTTGATATATGCTTTAAGTTAAAAGTAACTTATATAAGGATATAAGTTATAATTCTCTTCTTCTCCATCATTTGATCATCGTGCTGTTGCCATCATCAACACAAAATTCAAACATCTCTTTTAAATAAAATTCTCTTTACTGCCTGAATTCCTTGGTCAGTAAAAGTACGATGTTAATTGCGGTGGAGTTTTGTTAATAAAGTGCAATCTATAATAAGCCTAAATTACATAGAAAGGAGGCGTGTTTGCGCTGATAGGAATAACAATGACTTAATTTAGATTCTAATGTTGGAGTGCTATATTAGCGCATTTAGCACTTGGTTAATGCAAATGATCTGTGGAAGGTGTGACTTTCAGGGCGACACAATTGCACGCCATAGGCCATTTGTCTGAAAGATACATTGAAGACACAGGATAAACAAGCCAAACACAGCACACAAGCACATAACTCCAAATTATTATTATTATTATAATTATTATAATAATATATACACTGGCGGCCAAAAGTTTGGAATAATGTACAGATTTTGCTCTTATGGAAAGAAATTGGTACTTTTATTCACCAAAGTGAAATTCAACTGATCACAATGTTTAGTCAGGACATTAATAACATTAAAAAACGATTACAATTTGGAAAAAAAATTCAAAACTTCTTAAACTACTTCAAAGTGTTCTCATCAAAAAATCCTCCACGTGCAGCAATGACAGCTTTGCAGATCTTTGGCATTCTAGCTGTCAGTTTGTCCAGATACTCAAGTGACATTTCATCCCACACTTCCTGTAGCACTTGCCATAGATGTGGCTGTCTTGTCGGGCACTTCTCACGCACCTTACAGTCTAGCTGATCCCACAAAAGCTCAATGGGGTTAAGATCCATAACACTCTTTTCCAATTATCTGTTGTCCAATGTCTGTGTTTCTTTGCCCACTCGAACCTTTTCTTTTTGTTTTTCTGTTTCAAAAGTGTCTTTTTCTTTGCAATTCTTCCCATAAGGCCTGCACCCCTGAGTCTTCTCTTTACTGTTGTACATGAAACTGGTGTTGAGCGGGTAGAATTCAATGAAGCTGTCAGCTGAGGACATGTGAGGTGTCTATTTCTCAAACTAGAGACTCTGATGTACTTATCCTCTTGTTTAGTTGTACATCTGGCCTTCCACATCTCTTTCTGTCCTTGTTAGAGCCAGTTGTCCTTTGTCTTTGAAGACTGTAGTGTATATCTTTGTATGAAATCTTCAGTTTTTTGGCAATTTCAAGCATTGTATATCCTTCATTCCTCAAAACAATGATTAACTGACATGTTTCTAGAGAAAGCTGTTTCTTTTTTGCCATTTTTGACCTAATATTGACCTTAAGCCATGCCAGTCTATTGCATACTGTGGCAACTCAAAAACAAACGCAAGGACAATGTTAAGCTTCATTTAACAAACCAAATAGCTTTCACCTGTGTTTGATATAATGGCAAGTGATATTCTAGTACCAAATTAGCAATTTAGCTTGATTACTCAAGGATAAGGTGTTGGAGTGATGGCTGCTGGAAATGGGGCTTTGCTCAAAAATGACTTTTTCAAATAGTGATGGTGCTGTTTTTTACATCAGTAATGTCCTGACTATACTTTGTGATCAGTTGAATGCCACTTTGGTGAATTCAAGTACCAATTTCCTTCTGAAACAACAAAATCTGTACATTATTCCAAACTTTTGGCCACCAGTGTGTTATAATAATTATAGATGATCAAGATGGTGCCGCAGATAGCCGCCTCGGTGTGGAGCTCGCCAATTCTTTTGTTGTTTTTGTTTGTTTGTCCTGTGTTTAGTAATTTTTTCCAATCAATTTTACCAGGGACGAACTGCTCAACATTCGGCAGCACATACCAGACAACCGCAAACTATTCTGACGTTTTGCTGGACATTTTAGTCAGAGGTACAGCTGTGTTGTTACAGCACATTACATCTGCCAGTCTTCCTCGCCTCACGGAGTTGCTTGGGAAAACGAGAGGCGGTGGAACATGCTTTTACATCAATGAAAGTTGGTGTACAGAAGTAGCAACGTTAAAGAAGATGTGCTGTCCTACTTTCAAAGCGCTCTTTATCAAGCCTTTCTACCCACCATGGGAGTGGTTTCCTCGTTTATTCTGGTGATTGTGTACATCCCGCCACAAGTGTGCGTGAACGCAGCGCTGCAACAGCTGGCTGATCAGATCACAGACACGGAGCAACAATACCCAGACTCACTTATTATTATTCTCGGCAATTTTTACAAAGCCAACCTCACACGTGAACTGCCAAAATACAGACAGCACATTACGTGCCCCACAAGAGACAGAAATACACTGCTACACAACATTAAAGGATGCATATCGCTCTGTCCCTAGAGCAGCTTTGGGACTCTCTGATCACTGTCTGGTTCAACTTCTTCCAATGTACAGGCAGAAACTTAAATCAGTTAAACCTGTAGTAAAGACTGTAACAAAATGGACCAATGAAGCAGAGCTGGAACTACAAGTCTGCTTTGACTGCACTGATTGGAGTGTTTTTGAAGCTGCAGATACCAATCTGGAAGAGCTCACAGATACTGTAACATCATATATAATTTCTGTGAGGATATGTGCATTCCTACTAAGACTTATTTAATGTTCAACAATGACAAACCATTGTTTACAGCAAAACTCAGACATCTTTGTCGTGCCAAAAAGGACTAAGCAAATTACAGTGGCTAAAAGAAGCTACTCTGAGATGTCTAATGACCCTGCATCAGTGTGGAGAGGCCTGAAAGACATTACTAACTTCAAGACACCATCCCCCAGCACTGTAGGGAATCAACAGCTGGCTGACAACCTGAATGTGTTTTACTGTAAATTTGAAAAGCCCAGTCTCACACCCCACACCCGCTCTGACCTTCACTTCACACAAACATCAACACCTCCTGCTACTCAACCTTCACTGAAGATCTATGAAGAGGTTGTATTCCGGAAACAAAAGACAAGGAAAGCACAGGGCCCAGATGGTGTCACCCACTTGTCTAAATCCTGTGCTGACCAGCTGGCCCCCATCTTCACAGATCACTGAAGCAGTGTGAAGTTCCCTGCTGCTCCAAATGCTCCACTATCATCCCAGTCCCAAAGAAACCCAAGATCAAATGACTTAATGACTACAGACCCATCGTTCTTATGTCTGTGGTCATGAAGTAATTTGAGAGACTGGTGTTGGCCCACCTGAAGGACATCACTGGACTCTTTATGGATCCCCTTCAATTTGCTTATAGAGCAAACAGATCTGTGGATGATGCAGTCAACATGGGATTGCATCATATCCTGCAACATCTGGACAGACCAGGGACATATGCAAGGATCCTTTTTATGGACTTCAGTTCAGCATTCAAACTCCATCATCTCAGCTCTCCTATGGAATAAATTAACCCAGCTCTCTGTTCCCACATCTATCTGTCAGTGGATCACCAGCTTTCTAAGGACAGGCAGCAGCTAGTGAGACTGGGGAAATACACTTCCAGCACATGTACGATCAGCACTGGTGCCCCACAGGGATGTGTGTTCTACCCACTACTCTTCTATCTGTACACAAACGACTGCACCGCCAAGGACCCTTCTGTCAAACTCCTGAAGTTTGCAGACGACACTACAGTCATCGGCCTCATCCAAGATGACGATGAGTCTGCATACAGAAGGGAGGTTGAACGGCTGGCTCACTGGTGCAGTCATAACAACATGGAGCTTAACAGTGGAGATGATTGTGGACTTTAGGAGGAACACCCCAACATTGACCCCGCTCACCATTCTAAACAGCACTATGGCAGCAGTGGAATCATTCAGGTTCCTGGGCACTACCATCTCACAGGACCTGAAGTGGGAGACCCACATTGACTCCATTGTGAGTACAGCAGAGGTTGTACTTCCTTCAACAGTTAAGGAAGTTAAAACTTCCACAGGCGCTGCTAAACCAGTTCTACTCAGCAGTCATTGAGTCTGTCCTCTGCACTTCAATAACTGTCTGGTTTGGTTCATCTACAAAATCGGACATCAGAAGACTACAAAGGACAGTTCAGACTGCTGAGTGGATTATTGGTTGCCCCCTGCCCTCCCTTCAAGAACTGTACACTTAGTGGTGTGGTGGTGGCGTAGTGGGCTAAAGCACATTACTGGTAATCAGAATTTACTGGTTTAATCCCCACAGCCACCACCATTGTGTCCTTGAGTAAGGCACTTATCTCCAGGTTGCTCCAGGGGATTGTCGATGTAGTGCACTGTAAGTCACTTTGGATAAAAGCATCTGCCAAATGTAAAAAATTTACACTTTTTTTTTTTTTTGTCTTATTGTGTATTTCTATATATACTTATATTTTCTATTGGCTTTTTTACATTTATTTTTTTATTATTATCATCTCTGTCTTGTTGCTGTTCTGTTGTGCACTGGAAGCTTCTGTCACCAAGAAAAATTCCTTGTATGTATAAGCATACTTGGCAAAAAATCTCAATCTGATTCTGATTCTGATTCTGATTATCTCAATGTGGATACAGATGATTTTTATGTCTTTAAACCGACAAGTGGACAGTTGTTTTTATTCCCTTTAAAGTCTGTGATGATATTAATTCCCTGCCACATGCTTCTAGAGTTGGTGGTGTTAAACTGTCCTTCAATCTTGTTCCTGTACTGGCGTTTTGCTGCTCTGATAGTTTTTCGGAGGGCATAACTGTCTTGTTTATGCTCCTCCACGTTCCCGGAATTAAAAGCGGAGGTCCGTGCATTAAGTGCCGCGCGAACATCTCTATTAATCCAAGGTTTCTGGTTCGGGTAGATCTGTATTGTATTGGATGGAACAACATCCTCTACGCACTTTCTGATGAAACACATTATGCTATCAGCGTACACCTCGATGTCATCATCAGAGGCGGACTGAAACATCTCCCAGTACGCGTGATCAAAACAGTCTTGTAGCATAGGGTCTGATTGGTCTGACCAACACTGGATCGTTCTGAGGGTGGATGCTTCCTGTTTCAGTTTCTGCCTGTAAGTGGGCAGAGGTAGAATGGAAGAGTGGTCCGATTTGCCAAATGGTGGGTGGGGGAGGGATTTGTGGCCATCCCGGAAGGGAGAGTAGCAATGGTCCAAAACCCAGTTCCCTCGTGTGTTAAAACTGATGTGTTGGTGGTATTTTGGTGCAACTGATTTAAAATTGGCTTTGTTAAAGTCCCCGGTCACAATGAACGTGGCCTCAGAGTGCGCGGTTTCCTGCTTGCTTATAATCCCGTAATCCTTGAGTGCCCATTCTGTGTTGGCTTGTGGGGGGACGTACACAGCTGTGATAATGACCGCTGTGAATTCCCTCGGTAGCCAGAATGGTCGACACAGAAGCATGAGAAATTCCAGATCAGGAGAGAAGAAAGACTTGATAGAATGTACGTTCCTCTGATCACACCAGGATTTGTTGATCATAAAACATACACCACCACCTCTGCTTTTAACTGAGAGGTCTTTCGCTCTGTCCGCTCGGTGCACGGAGAACCCCGCGGGTTCGATGGCTGAGTCTGGAATCTCAGCAGACATCCAAGTTTCTGTAAGGCAGATAATGCAGTAGTCCCTCTTCTCTCATTGGAAAGAGATCCGTGCTTTCAGCTCGCAGAGCTTGTTATCCAGAGACTGAACATTTGCCAGTAGAATGCTGGGTAGCGGGGGTCGATTAGCACGACGTCTTACTCTGATGACAACGCCGGCTCTTTTTCCCCTTTTCCCTCTGCATTTTCGCGGCTGGGCAGCCCAGACAAAGGGCTCCGCTGGTGTGTTTGAAAACAGCGGGTCGGCATTGAGGAATTTGAAGTCCGGTTTACGGTGTGTAATTGCAGAACCAATGTCCAAAAGTGTTTGTCTGTCATAGACAACAAGGCAGACAACATCCAAGACAAAAAAACATAAGAATTGTAAACAAAACAAACAAAAAACTACAATGTTGTTTCGGAGCTCGCAACGCAGCAGCCATACTCGGCACCATCTTGAAATACAAGATGGCTGACAGCTATCATAAACCAAAAGTATGTTATGCATGAAACACTGCAAAATGGCATCCCAGTGCAACTGTGGAAACATTATTTTTAAGGATTTGTTGAGGCTGAGGTTCCACACATGGAATAAACATGCTGTTGTTTGTATGCGATTAGTTTCAGCGCAGCCACAGACCACCCACTGACATCAAATATTTTATTATAACTCTGAAAATACTCTGTCTCTTGTTTGAGGCACATAGTAGCAAGTACACTAAATATCCATAAGCAGAACTGTACTGTATATTTTCCTCTCTTGGTTATTTGTCTGTGAAATAGTCAGCACTTTCTGTACTACACTGTACTCTACTTACTGTCTCTACAAGGGTTGAGAAAAATTCAGAAATTTAGAATTAGCTCTCTTACAGAGAGTATGAATTTGAATGAAACTGGCCACGGCCAACAGAAAGTTGAACTGGAATTTGATTCCGAATGATAGGAAGTGGAATTTACTGAAATTTTACACAGTAATTTATTTATGTAGACTTTTTATTGCTCAGTAGGTAGAATTACATTTGTTTAACTTTTAGACATAATATTTCTCTAATATTATTTATTATTTAATATTAATGTAATCTAATCTTTCTCTAATATCAAACTGTGACATTCTCAGGTCAGTTGAAGGGAAATGAGGAAGCGGGAACCAGCTTGCACTCTTTAAGGTGATTTAAACGCCACAATGCAGTCCGTGCGGTCGTAAGACTCAGGTCCCTCTCTTCCAACTGCCGCTCTGGCTGCTCTTTATCTCTCTCCAGCTCTTCACTGTAACACAAAACAGCTGTTAGAGATAATTCCCCCCATGTGTCAATCCTTACCGTTCTTCCTCTCCCAGCCTCATTCTCTACAGACGTCGCTAGGCCACACCCACATCACCACATACCCCCATAGCCCAACTCAGGCCAGGGAGCCATCCAGTGTAGGGCTTTACTGGTTGTTTAGATCAGTGTTACTATCAGAAATAATTAATAATTATTTCTTTAGTTATTAATTCATATTTAAATTAATTAATTGAATCTAACTCATTAAAACCTCATATGGGGCTCCAATAAATGTAGTGCGCTACGTTTAGGAGCGGGTTTGGTTATTAGCAATAATTCATAATTATCAAAAATAATTATTAATTATTAAAATCAATAGAAAATTGATGAGAATCGATGTTAGCTTTTTTAATCCTTTAAATCAACAATTATCAAAGATAATCGTTAATTGTTAACATCGATGAAACATTAATTAAAATTAACACTAGCTTATTGATCATTCAAATTCAATAATCATCAAAGAAAATTATCAATTATCAAAAATCAACAGAATATTAATAAGGATTAACACTGACAGGGCACCACCCTGGAATCAGGGACTAATAACCAGATAGTAAAACAGTCTCAATATTAGATTGTTTTCTTAGGAAAATCGACATCCGAAGAATATCGATTTTCGGGAAAAAAAACAATGAATGAAGGCTTGAATCCGAGCACTGACATCCCATCAGCATGACACAGGCATATGCAAAACAAACCAAAACACTTCTCTTTGTAATATAAACAGAGTTTATTTATGCAGTAATATCAATTAATAATTAATACAATGCAGTCAATAAACTTCCGACTTACAACTACAAACTAAACAGTGATATGATTAGATATGGAAATAAAAATAATCCTATAACACATAAGGTGTGTGTGTGTGGTTAGTTAGTACGAGAGAGAGAGAGAGAGAATTAAGTGACGGCCCTAAAGCCGATTTCGCGATGGTGGGAGAGAAAGCAGCTGTTAGTTTATCACTCAGAGACGCGGTGGACAGCTCGTAAAAGTCCCGTGTTCTTTGACTCTTTAATGGATAACTCAGTTTGCCAGTTTCACCCGCGATGGCGAAAATGCACAACAGTCCAATTTGGTTGGACCACAATACAGCAAAACCAATTCGTGATAATTAATACCCTGAGTATTAATAACAAGCGGACATGGCGGTCCATAAACTGTACAAGCAAAAAAAACTTGAAACGCAAGAATAACACACTATAATATTCTATCTCTGCCCAGACGTAAGCTTCTTACTTGAATCACATGAGGACACAGGTAGAATGTTTGTCCCTCTGTCCTTTAACTCCGACCCGGTTCCTTGAGGCTCGTGTGATAACGGGAGGCCGTTTCCTCGCTCTGTTGGCGGGCACGGCTGTTGATTCTCGGCGGGCTGGCGGAGAACTTCAGAAATGTTGACTTGATTGAAGATGGAAGAGAAATCTTTAATCTCTTCACTTCTGCAGGCAAACGGATGAAGATGCGGAGTGCTCGGCGGTCTCCTTCGGATCCGTTAGAGTGTTCGGTTGAACACAGAGTAATCTCAACTTGTCCAGCGAGATGGAGATTGTATGGCCACAGTTTCAAGTCGGACGTTACTTCCTTGTGCCACGAGGTTGCACCTGAGAGCAGCGATGAGCTGCGTCTACACACTGCAAACAAAGTTGCTGTAAGCAAATCCCGGAAGCATTTCAGAGGTATTTCAACTCCTGATGATGTCATGTTTGAGGGACGTTCTGTTGTGTGCCTCATCCAATAGGAGTTGAGAGTTCGATCCTTTAGTGAGGAAGGCTTCATGGGATTTGTAGTCTGTTTTGGATTCCCTTTGTTTGATTTTGGCGTGATTTTTATCAGTATAATTTATGACTTGGAATGTGGGGGCTTGAGTTAGGTTTTTACGACTGTGTTAGGCCTGCATTTGTCTTCTATCTGAATACATGAGGCCCAACATTCCCCCCTTTGGTCTGAAGAGTTGGTTGTTGTCCAGCATCTTTAGAGCAACTGAAGGGCCGAACAGCTCTTGTCAGTTCACAGTCACCTGTGGGTCACACCATCCATGTATTCCTGATAGGAAAGAAAAATGGTTGCACTGTCCATACAGTTCATTAGAGTTCACAGAGGCTTTATCGTCTGGACAGAGATTGAGGCACATCTGGGCATAGAACTTATAGCTAAATCTAAAACTACATTCATCACACATAAACATTTCAAGTTATTGGAAGGCACAGCATTAACCGTAACACAATCCTTTGTTGTTCTTTTGTCATAACACAAAATCAAAGTAGAACCTGACATTGGTTACTAGGAACAAAATGTTAGAGGAAAGGAGAGTTAAAGGTTAAAAGGCTTATCCTTGGAAATGATTGGGGTTAACCTGTGTGATGGGCTCAGACTGGCTGTATGAGAAGTGAGTCCAGTCTGGCCTGTAGGTGTTGAATGTACCTGTACATGGCGTGTGCAATAATTGCGACGATGATCCAACCACTAAGGAGGAGCCAGAGGGCAACCAAACTGATAGGGTGTTCTCGGTAAGATGACGATCTGCTTATGTGACTAGGAAATATAGTGGTCAAGCCAGTCAGTTTGAGAATGAACTTCACTAATTTCATCCCTTCAGCCTGAAGCTGCTGTTGAAGAGTGTCATCAACGGTGAGGCTGTGACCTCTAAATGTGTCCATGATCTCAATTTCTGCGTCATGTTTGTCGACGTTGAGATGATGGAGGACAATATCGGCAATGTGCATGGTGGCTCTTTGGGGAACCATTAAGAACACTGCTTGGTTTGGTAGCCTTAGTTTAGTGGCTGTATCATGGTGGTTGTATGTCATTGGGACTTCGGTGGCTGGTGTGTTAACGAGCCAGCGATTGCCTGCTCGCTCTACCCTTGTCTCTGTTCCTTCATCTTTGATGGACATGCTACCATGACACTTGTTCATGGAATTTGGCTCTTAGGCCGCAGAGGTAGTTAGTCAGCTCTCTAAAAAAGGGGTTGCATTTTGACAAAGCCAGTGAATGTACTTTGTCTTGGTACACATGTTTAGGTTAGGGATAAAGTAGAGCGAGGGGTCCTCATCATGGTAGGCGAGTGTTGGTGGTGTTTTGAGGTGAATGTGTGCATTACCTCTCTGAAAACCAACATTAAATACAGACTTTAGTCTATATATATTCTGCCTATGACGGCAGATTGAAGATAAATCCTGTTTTGAGGTTCTGAGGATTTACATGGATTGGAATTTTAATGTCAAACTATATGCCATGTGTATCTGTGAAGGTTGCACAATGGAGATAGTAGCAGATCTAAGGATTTGTTCGACAAGGTCTAGGGAGACCAGGTAAGCTGGAATCCTTCCACCACTTAGACTGTTGACTGAGGAGCTAATTTCTCTGAGGTCCTGCATTAGTTCTCTAACGATACACGCATAAGTTGTTTTCTCTGACAAAGTCCCTAAAGCTTGCAAAGTGTTATTGATAAGAACGGATTGTAAATTTACAGTGACTATAGTACCCTGAAGGGTTTTACCCAGGCCCTGTAATTGTTCTTATTGGAGTCGTCATCTCTGCTGGGGAGGAGAGTGGAGAGACATGGGGGGACCAGTGGGTTAAAAGGTCCCCGGATAGGGGAGCCAGTTTTGGGGGAACCACTTCCCGTTTCTGGAGAGTAGGAACAGGACAGGGAAAATAGGAGGGGGGGGAGAGAGAGAGAGAGAGAAGAGGGCTTGCTGGCCCCCTTATTACACCACCAAGTGGTCCTCAGCCAGCTGGATGGCCTCACGGAGCAGTTGCACAAGCGCAAAGGGGCGACCGAGCTCGCCGAGCGTTAGGGAGCAGAAGCACTGGCGATGCTGTTCTGGGCTACGGCCAACCCGCTGCAAGATGGCTCATCGCAAGTTCTCGTACTCCAGGAGGTCTGTCACCTCCGGCCTCCGAGTAGTCCTGCAGGCCCATCTTGATGAGGATTACGTGGGGGATGGCTGAAGCTGTGGCTGGGGTTGTGGCTGAAGGTTACCCCTGGGGTACTAAGCTCCATAACACCTGCCGGTCCTCAGCTTGGGCCTGAAGGAACACCTGGAACCGCTGCTCTTGCTCCGTGTGCAGGTCCAGGAGGGCCTGGTGCTGGGTTTGGTGGATACCAGCGAGGGTCTTGATCACCTCGGCCAGCGGTGAGGACTCCGTAATGGTGATTCCTTCCTAATCCCAGGTTTCGGCACCAATGTGACACTCTCAGATCAGTTGAAGGGAAATAAGGAAGCGGGAACCAGCTTGCACTCTTTAAGGTGATTTATTTCGCTGTCACTTTTCAGCTTAAACACAAAACTCATCAGCTTCACAAACATAAATTCACACTGCAGTCCATGCAGTCTTAAGACTCAGGTCCCTCTCTCCCAAATGCCGCTCTGATTGCTCTTTATCTCTCTCCAGCTCTTCACTGTAACACAAAACAGCCCACACCCACATCACCACACTAACCTATTAAAATTAACACAACCATCAAAGCAGATTTTAATTTTGCCATACAGTACTAGAGGTCTGCAACCTGACCCGGGCCCGATGGGACCTGAGAACCCGACAGGTTTTGGGCCGGGTTCGGGTCAGTTTTTCAAGTGAAAAAAAACAGCCTACCGAACTTGTTTCGCACCCACGCTCTCAATCACAGACACACGCAAAAGGATGAGTTAGGGGCCGTTCATACCAAACATGTATTTGCGCGCGTCTGTTCTGTTTTCCCATTGTTTTCCTATGCAAACACATGCAGGATGAATGTCTTTGACTGTTGCGCTGTTTCTCGCTGTTTCTTCAGTGTCTCGTGCAGGACCGGCACTGTTTAAACACCGTGTCAAGTTAAAAAGAACTTCAAATTTTCAAAAATGCATATCGAGACACCTGCACTCTGTTTCATTCTTTGCACTGCATCTAGATTGTTTTTTAGCGCTGTTGTCACAAAGATTCAACGTTCTGAACAAGTTCAGGCTGTAAAGAGGGGACTGTTGCATTGTTTAATATTATTCCAGATTGTTCTGAACCAAGCAAAGTTTCAGCGCATAAATGGTAAGTCAATGTTTTTTTCCCTTTTGCTCTAGTGTACTGAGGGGCTGCTGTGCATTGTCAAAACTGTATGTTTACTGTTTCAATACTGTTATGAATGTTGCCTATATGCTTACATAAAATATAGCCTATTGCAACAGTACTTGCTAGGAGAAGAAATTACAAAGGAAGAAATTATAAAGATAGTGAACGATTTCCGGTTTGGGTCGGGTTGGGGCTTATAATCTGGGTTTCATTTTAAGGCCTGTGCAGACCTCTATACAGCACCAGATATGGTCCACCACACTGTTTTCAGATAACTTCATCAAAATAAATAGATCAAAAATGTAATTTATTGATTATGTGATATACTGAGTCATTAGAGCTTCCTGGGAAACGAGGTGTTTTTCCACTATGGCCCCTGAAATAAAAATCTATTCTATAGGTGGCACTTCAAACATAATGGATTATAATTTATTTTGTATATTATTTTTATTTTTTAAATAATATTTTTATTATTTTGTAACACAGTTGAAGGGAAAGGAGGAGGCGAGATCTGGCTTGACGATATAAATAATATTTTAATAATAAACTGAACCAAAAAGCACAAACCCACACAGGTGTTGGACAGCTGTCCGTAACTCTCTATCGCACTGCCATCTCCAGTCGGCCTCATCCCTCTCAGGCTTAATCAGCCAAATTTGGGCCAGGTGTACGGAATCATGACCCGGCCCTGCCCTCCGCCCTGCCACATTCCTCCCTCGTGCTCTCAGGCCGGGGAGCCCCCGGCATGACGTACATCCCCCCCCACCCATTTTCTGCCAGCAGGTCATCCCCGTCTTCCTGGAACTGGGAGGGGACAAGGGGAAGGAAACAACAACAACAACAAAAAAACGGTACATACACACCGTAACAGTGATGATCCCAACTTAACATATAATAATATTTAAAAAGAGAGGGAAAGGCCAACGTGGAGCGGCAGCGGGAGAGAGGAGAGAGAAAAAAAAAATGTACTCATAGGTTCTCCGATATGCTGTAGCCTGGTCCTCGGCCACTCCTCCACCCTCTGGTGGACGACAGCCACACCTCCCCGGGCGGATCAAAGGCAGTCCTCTGGCCCCTGGCGGACGGAACACTCTGCCGCATTTTCGGTGGATGGTAGGGGTCTCCCCTGCCCCTGGCAGCGGTCCTCCCACTCCAGGCGGTCGGCCAGGAGCCCCTCCCCGCTCGCGGTCGGCGGTCTCAGATCCCGCCGCGTTTCAGCGCCTGGTAGGGGTCTCCTCCGCCCAGGGGCCCTGACCACTCCAGGCGGTCATTTAGGAGCCCCTCATCCCCTTGTGGTCGGCGGCTGTTTCTCCACTCTCAGGCGGCCGGGCTCCTCCGTCCCCCGGCGGATGGCCGCGACTGCTCCGTTGGGGTGGATGGTAGTGGCGAGGACTCTACAACGGCGCATCCCTCCTCCTTCCTGGATTTCAGCACCAGTGTAACAAGGTAAATGGAAAGGAGGAGGCGAGAACCGGCTTGATAATATAAATAAAGGATTAATAACAAACTTAACCAAAAGTGCAAACACACACAGGTGTTGGACAGCTGTCCGTAACTCTCTCTCTCTGTCGCTCTGCTGTCTCCGGTCGACCTTATCCCTCTCGGGCTTCATCAGCCCAATTAGGGGCCGGGTGTGTGTAATCACAACCCGGCCCCGCCCTCTGCCCTGCCACATATTTTACGTTTATTATATTATTAATTTTAAGTAAAAAAATAAAAATACAAAATGTCAAGGTGCCATGACATCAAATCTGCCATCATTGTAACTATATATATTTAGATTAAGTAACTTTAAGAAGATTTCTTAAATTCTGTCAACTTAAAAGAGTCATATGACAATTGCATCCTTTCAAAATCAAATAAAATCTAATTGCATCAAACCAAATGTATTATTAAAAACTAAACTTAATGCTTATATGAATTTCTTTGAGTTTCATCCCATTTTAATTCTACTTCCTTTATTTCAAATTGCAATTCTACATCCTGTTTGTTACCTCAATTTTAAACTCAAATTCAGAAATTCAATTCTGAATGGTGCACAACCCTGGTCTCTATATATATTCCAGTATTTATCTTTGTGTGTTTTCTGTACGATTATATGCAGAGACTGCCGTGCCATTAATTAAATACATTTCTGCACTGATCTATTGTTGTGGTAACCCCGCCCCTGAATGGCACATAAAAACAAAACGAACTGTGATTGATCGCTTAATATGTCAGTCAGGCGGTCTCTTCCTGTCTAAGTGGGTGGTTATTGGCTAGAATAAGCTGAAGAATGGACCAACATCTTTCCGCAAAAGGTCTGGCTCCATGAGACCAGTGTGTAAGTGACTTACATATCCCAGTGGATTCCACTCTCTCTGTGGTCATTAAAAATCCCAGGGCACTTCTCAGAAAGAGTAGGGGTATAACCCAGGTGTCCTGGCCAAATTCCCCCCATTGACCATTATATATCATGGCCTCCTAATAATCTCCATCCCTGAATTGGCTACATCACTCTACTTTCCTCTCCACCAATAGCTAGTGTGCGGTGGATGTTCTGGCGCACTATGGCTGCCATCACATCATCCAGGTGGATGCTGCACACTGGTGATGGTTGAGGAGATTCCCCCTATACTATGTAAAGTGCTTTGAGTGCCTAGAAAAGCGCTATATAAATGTAAGGAATTAATTAATGAATTAATTTAATTAATCAATTAATTAATTCTGGAGGCTGTGTTGACTGTGTCTTCAAACAGACAGTAGCATGATATTGTTAGGCCCACCACACCAGCCACACATGGACCTAGAGAACAAACGGAGAATGCCTGATTGAATTAACACTAACAGAGGAAGCTCTTTGAGCATGTGACTGTTACAGTGCATCCGGAATGTATTTACAGCGCTTCACTTTTTCCACATTTTCTTATGTTACAGCCTTATTCCAAAATGGATTAAATAAATTACTTTCCTCAAAATTCTACAAACAATACCCCATAATGACAACGCGAAAGAAGTTTGTTTGAAATCTTTGCAAATTTATTTTAAAAAAAATCACATGTACATAAGTATTCACAGCTTTTGCCATGACATTCAAAATTGAGCTCAGGTGCATCCTGTTTCCACTGATCATCCTTGAGATGTTTCTACAACTTGATTGGAGTCCACCTTTGGTAAATTCAGTTGATTGGACATGATTTGGAAAGGCATACACCTGTCTTTATAAGGTCCCACAGTTAACAGTGCATGTCAGAGCACAAACCAAGCCATGAAGTCCAAGGAATTGTCTGTAGACCTCCGAGACAGGATTGTATCAAGGCACAGATCTGGGGAAGGGTACAGAAAAATGTCTGCAGCATTGAAGGTCCCAATGAGCACAGTGGCCTCCATCATCCATAAATGGAAGAAGTTTGGAACAACCAGGATTCTTCCTAGAGCTGGCCGCCCAGCCAAACTGAGCGATCGGGGGAGAAGGGCCTTAGTCAGGGAGGTGTCCAAGAACCCGATGGTCACTCTGACAGAGCTCCAGCGTTTCTCTGTGGAGAGAGGAGAACCTTCCAGAAGAACAATCATCTCTGCAGCACTCCACCAATCAGGCCTGTATGGTGGAGTGGCCAGACGGAAGCCACTCCTCAGCATGACAGCCCGCCTGGAGTTTGCCAAAAGGCACCTGAAGGACTCTCAGACCATGAGAAACAAAATTCTCTCATCTGATGAAACAAAGATTGAACTCTTTGGACTGAATGGCAAGCGTCATGTCTGGAGGAAACCAGGCACTGCTCATCACCTGGCCAATACCATCCCTACAGTGAAGCATGCTGGTGGCAGCATCATGCTGTGGGGCAGGAACTGGGAGACTAGTCAGGATCAAGGGAAAGATGAATGCAGCAATTTACAGAGACATCCTTGATGAAAACCTGCTCCAGAGCGCTCTGGACCTCAGACTGGGGCGAAGGTTCATCTTCCAACAGGACAACGACCCTAAGCACACAGCCAAGATAACAAAGGAGTGGCTCCGGGACAACACTGTGAATGTCCTTGAGTGGCCCAGCCAGAGCCCAGACTTGAATCCGATTGAACATCTCTGGAGAGATCTGAAAATGGCTGTGCACCGACGCTCCCCATCCAACCTGATGGAGCTTGAGAGGTCCTGCAAAGAAGAATGGGAGAAACCACCCAAAAATAGGTGTGCCAAGCTTGTAGCATCATACTCAAAAAGACTTGAGGCTGTAATTGGTGCCAAAGGTGCTTCAACAAAGTATTGAGCAAAGGCTGTGAATACTTATGTACATGTGATTTTTATTTTATTTTTATTTGTTTTCTCGTTTTTTTTTTTTTTTTTTAATAAATTTGCAAAGATTTCAAACAAACTTCTTTCACGTTGTCATTATGGGGTATTGTTTGTAGAATTTTGAGGAAAATAATGAATTTAATCCATTTTGGAACAAGGCTGTAACATAACAAAATGTGGAAAAAGTGAAGCGCTGTGAATACTTTCCGGATGCACTGTATTTTCGTTGGCAGAATCTGTGTGAGCATGTGACTTTTTATTTTCCAATTCTTTTATCTCATTGACTAAGGGTGTTTTCCAAACAGCAGTTTTGCACCCTTGAAGGGCACTGCGGGAAGGGGACGCCACTTGAAGGGTCGTTCCTAACAAAGTAAGAACATTTTTTTTCACGAAGTGCTCTTTTACAAGACTTTTAGCAAAGGGCACATTCATACTGTACTTTCATGCTCCCTTTATGTATGAGTGTCCACATAAAGAGATGTCCTTCAAAGTGAGTAGGGCATAGGGATGATCACTTTCAATTAGAATTCACCTTAAATTGAATGTCTAGTATGCAACCAGAGCACACTGTGCTGGGTACTATATTATACAAAGCAATGCACTCAGTAGATCAAATAAGTAGAATTTGGCTTATGATCTAAACATTGAAACTCCAATGAGGCGATCCACTATATGTAAAATAAAACAGCTTTTACTAGACTACTGATATGACTGAATTCTTCATCTCATGTGAGTGTACATAATTTTAAACGTATTTTTCAAGAGTACTATTCATTTCTTCCATTCAAGCCTTTTTTTAATCATGAAAAAGGTACAGAGTGCACCTTTAAATGGAAAAAATGACATAGTGGTTCTTTAAGATTTATTCTTTGAAGTATGTAATGTGTAACACATGTCTATAGAAATACAGTTTACCACAAGTACACTCAACAGTGTGCAGGCTAATGCGAATACGGACCGGTATATCAGGCATGTGTCTTATCTTGAAGGTGCCAACAGTACTGAGGATATCAAGTCCCATGTTTGCTCTTTCTGCAGCATGCCGGTTGCCGTTAGGAACAGGTCGTCTCCACCTGAACAAGAGCCAAAACTGTGTTGGTGGAATTGCTCATAGTACATTCATAAGTCTCATTCTGCCTTCAACAGTTGTCTGTATGATCTATAAAATTAATGTTTTAATGAACCGGAACTGTAATAATGTAAGTGTAAAGACTCCACAAATAGAAGGGAAGGAGGACATAGGAAAGCGAGTTTTTCCAGACTCAGGTAAGACTTTTAATCGGCCACTTCAATGCTTTACAGCTTCACAAACTCAGTCTCAGAGGCACTTAGGCACTCAACTCATTAGCTTCACATAGGTAAACACATTAGCTTCATTAACATAAACAAATCAGCCTCCACGATCACTGTAGGGTCTCTCGTGTCAGACTCTCTCGCTCTTTTGGCGGTGGCGTGGCTGTTTATATGCCGCTCTCACCAAGCTCACTGGAATTAGAGACAGGTGTTAGACATAATTTAGCTCAGGTGTAAGTGCCCTTACCGCTCTCGACCATGTCCCCGCTGCCACAGTAAGCAGCATCTATTGTTATTTATATTTAATTTACGGTCATTTTTGAAGCATATTCATATATGACTGGACGTAAAATTATGCAACAAGTATCTATCTGTTTTACTGTTTTTCTCAGTCTACAACAATGTGGCAAGTATCAAGTACCTTATAAACATCATGGTTTCCAATAATAGTCACTCCAAACCATTCTTCCGTGGAACACAAAAGGAGAAATTTTGAAGAATTGTACGAGTCGTTTTTTTCCATGTAATTACAATAAAAGGGAATTGAGGTTTTCAAGATTCAAATCATTGAGATTGGTTTTGTGAACTGGATTGACTAATTTATTAAAAAGATCCCATTTAAAGAATACATTTATTGTTACAAATTGGACATCGTTACTTCTTTCCTAAACGCTCATGAACACGCCAATGAGAGCTTGGGTCATGACAAGATTTTCAGTGAATAAAGATGCAAATTTTGGTGTTTTCCTCACATAAAGTTATAAATTGGCTTCAGAAGACTGCATTTATGATACTTGTGATACTTTAGTGATGTTTTACGGTGCTTTTGCCTCCTTTTTGATGCTTGAAACCTCCGGTCCCTCATTCTTTGTGATTGTATGAAAAGAAAAACTGTACATTCTTCAACATTTCTCATTTGTGTTCCACAGAAGAAAGGAAGTCATATGGGTTTAAAATGACATTGGGTGGGGGGGTAATGACAGAATTTTTATTTTGGGGTGAACTGTCCCTTTAAAATATGAACAGCTATTAGGCATCCGATTAGTTTCTTGACAAGCTGTCTCTTGACGGAGATTAAGAAAGGTAGAAAAGTGTGTGTGTATGAAATACTGATGGTGGCAGCATCTGTGTGAGCAGTTTCTCCGTCTTCGGCTTCCAGCTCTTCTGTCCCCTCACGTATGAGCTCCACCATGTTAGAGGAATACTGCTCCAACATGCTCAACATAGAGTCTATGATGTTTGTCTTATTTCCTTTATTGATGTTCTTAAACTGAGGCCAAAAATCATGTCAACACTTCAACCTTTTAATCAAAAACATAAACAATTATATTTTCATTTATTTTCAAATTTGAGCTCTAAGCAAAAATCAGAATATGTCTCATACACATACTGTATGACACACAGCTTTCCTTTATGTACAGGAGAAAGAACATGGCAGAAATTTAAAATAATACCTAGCTATAGAAAGTCAGATTAAAAAAATATATATATATATTTTATTTATTTATTTTTTTTTTTATCAAATTGTCTATTATGTTTCCAGGAGTGTTGGTTATTCATGTTTTTAAGACGTTATATAAATTACAGCTGATTTTCTGTAATGCTGCTTTGGAAAAATGTGTTTTGGGAAAAGCACAAATAAAAAACGATACAAATAAAAATTATTTGACTTTTATGTTAAAAAAAAAAAAATTCTACTTTGGCAACAAAATCTCAATGTTTTCTCTTTGCACTGTCAAACCAACAAGTGATAGCCAGTGCTGAAGCATTTTACCAATCAGAAATTAGCATAATTGATTTTGATACAACAGCCAGCATCATCCAACCACTGCCAATCATGTTAAAATAAAATTATACATTATAAAATTCTGAATCTATGTACTGATTATCATTGTTCCATGTCTGCCAACCATGTTGAGTGGTCCAAACATCATCTGCAGCCTGAAACTGAACTTTTGGTCAGATGTTAGTAGTGAATACAATTAACTGCATTGGAAAGTTATAGGATGCTCTTCTGCTCCCTATTTAGTGAATGACTTAACCTTCATGGTGCTGTCAGACTGCGCTGATCTCAGAACAGTTTGAAATGCACCTTATTTTCATCCTAACTCCATATACAGCCTATGAAAGCATCATTTTCCAGCTTTTGGATATGTCCATTGCTTCTTAATGTGATAATGCACAGTGAATATTGGATTTCTAAGATGAGTAAGGCTCACTGTCCTCGCAGGAGGACACTGTGTTTAACAGTATGCTGTTTCGCGACAAATCGCTGAAATAAATAAAATGGCATATCCGAAATAACTAGATATGTTACTCTTTTGATACAAACAGGTTTCAATGTAAAAACATAATGAGGTTTCTTACCGGATGTAGTTTTGTTGGCGTTTCTCCCAAAGACAATCTTCACTGAGATCGGCGCCATGCTGTTTTGTTACAACTCCGTGCATCGTATAGCAAAGCCAAAACACAATGTCCTCACAGGAGGATGCGGGGTCACACAAGGTTAAGTAGAGATGTCCATTTTATGCATTAATTTCGTGCACTTAATTATATGAAAAATAATTATTAAAAAAATATAGCAATTAATCATACCCCCGACCTGTATGTAAATTCCTTGGAAGCAATGTCCTACAGTACGACCACTTCAAACTTGATGCAGTAGGGAGCAGTCAGCGCTCCAGCTGTACAGGCAACACGCCTTTTCAAACCGAGCAGACAGCACAACCTTTCAAAGATGTGTTTTTACGCTCAAAGGCAGCTAGACGGACCACAACAGAATGCAGGGATTTCGAGACGTGTTTTTCAAAGTTTCAAACTATGTTTAACTTGACATATTGTCCTTAAAATGCAGCGTTTATGACTAGAGGTGTTGAAAACTAGTCAGACGCGACGTGACCAAAGTGAGACGCTCTAAATGCGTCCAACTGACGTATGAGTATACAGACCAAAAAGTAAACAAAGAGCAGACAGAAGTAGGCTAATAATTGGGTTCTGTTCACTGATATGGAAATAAAACAAGCAACAACAAAAAAAGCTACTTTTTGTATTGTCTAAATGCTTTACTTGTATCATATACGGTATGTATTAATTACAATATTCTAAATAACCTTTATTTGGGGGCCTTTCTCAGTAAATATTGTTATGCAATTGACAGACCTAGATTTAAGTGTTTTTTTGTTTTTTTCAAGAGAAATATCAATATTTTAATGGCCGTCATTTCCAATCAAGCTGTAGTTTAGCCAAAATACCCAAAAGCCTGAAAAGATTATTTGATTAACAATCGCCAGCAGGTGGATGTGTCTTTAAGACCAGGCCTATACAATCTAGAGGGGGTCCAATAGATTCGATGTAAAATCTTGAATTGCATAAGGCGCACCCCTTGCGTCTCTAGATGCAGACTTGACGTTTTTTAGAATCCTAGCCCACACTCCCTCCTCCAATACCAAGTTTAAATCTTTCTCCCATAATCTCTTGATAGAAGTTATAGCTCCATCCCCCAGACTCTGAATTAGCAGGGAGTAATACACTGAAGCCTCATGACCTTTTTCAAAAGCAGCAATCACCACTCCCAGAGTATCTGCCGCTTTAGGGGGGTGTATGCTACTTCCAAAAATAGTACAGAGCAGGTGGTGCAGCTGTAAATACCTAAAAAACTGAGATCTGGGAATCCCAAAATGTTGAACCAAATTGTCAAAGGAGCTCAACTCTCCGCTCTCATATAGGTCACCAAGTGTAGTACACCCCCTCACAATCCAGTCTGACCAGCAGAAAGGGGACTTATTAATACATAATTTTGGGTTCTGACGCAACATTTAAATAAATGTCAGAATTAGACACTCTGGACACTTTTGTCCATACCGAGTGCAAATGCGAGATAAAGGGGAGTAACTTATCTTCTCTGGTTAGTTTGATAGAAAGGCTTTGCAATGGCAAAATAGGGGCAAGAACTTCCTGTTCAATACAAGACCAGGGAGGGGCTTCCTCAGGTGGAAGCGACCAATGAGCCAAATGTCTGAGACTGAACGCATAAAAATTAAACTAAATCTTGGGTAGGCCTAGCCCACTTTGTCAATCGGCCTATGCATCTTACTGAAATGTAATCTGGGACGTTTACCATTCCAAATGAAGGACTTCACTATGCGATCAAATTGCTTGAAATAAGAGAGGGGGACATCTACAGGGAGAGACTGTAGCAGGTAGTTGAATTTTGGAATACAATTCAGTTTAATAACATTAACCTTCCCAATCATAGATAAATGTAATGAAGCCCACCTGCCCACATTGCTTGAAAACCTTTTTATTAAAGTAACTAACTAAATCACACAAATTTGCTGGGAATAAAATATCCAAATTCGTAATGCCCTGTTTGGGCCACTGAAAGGTGCCCAGCTGAAAAGCCGTTACTGGGCAGTACGCTGTCAGAGCCAAAGCTTCAGATTCAGAATCAAGAGAATGTTTTTGCTCATTCGTCAATTTAGGGAGTTCTAATGGTTCCACAAAGTTTCTAATATCTTCATCAGTAGACGAAGACGTGAATTCTTTATAAGCATTATTAATATCAATGGCTGAGGTAAATATTTCACAACCAGCAGATTTCACTGAGGGAATAGTAGAAAAAGACTCTCTCTGCTTTATATATCTAGCCAGAAGTTTTACTGATTTGTCCCCTGACTCAAAGTATGACTGTCTTGCCCTGAATAGCCAAAACTCCACCTTCATAGTATTATATCTGTATTTCAATTGGGTCAGTTGTCTGAGGCCATCAAGAAGCACTGAGAACGAATGACTCGCCTGCTCTTACTTGATCCAGCACTAAAGAAAACATGTCCACTCTATATCTTCCCAAATTTTTCAGCTTCCTGTGGGGAAAGATGCATTTCTTGAAGAAACACTATATCATATTCTTACATTTAAGAAGAGAAATAACCTTCCTTCTTTTTATGGGGTGCCCCATAAAAAGTCCATTACTCAGTCCATTGACTTCATGAAGGACATCGCTTGTTGTGGCCATCCTTAGCATCTATTCTCAATTTGACCGGAAACATCAGTGTAAAAGTGACCTTCCATTGATGTAAGAGTTTCTTGCATTCCTTGAAACGATCACATTTCTCTCTTGTCGAATTCGCAAAGTCTGGGAACAAGATGCTGTGGTTCTTCCAAGAAAGCCTTCCTTTACTCCTCGCCTCGCGTAACACAAGATATTTATTGGATGATCTCAGAAATTTGGCCAAAATTGATCGAAGCCTGTCTCCCTCAGGGGATTGCCGAGACTGAACCCTGTGAGCTCGCTTGATTTCCAACTTATGGCCTGTTATGTCGAGTAGATCCGGAAATTATTCTGCGACTACAATTTTTCATATCCTCCAACTTTTACCAGACGTGCTCCAAATCCACCGTGGTCGCTAGAAGATTAGCAGCTAATTCCCTCACCGATGACTCCAGATAATCGATCCATTTCTCGACATCCCCACTCTTGTAACCACCTCAGTGAATTTTGTCTCCATGGCCGTGATCGATCGACGTATTACATCCTCCAAGTCAGCAACGATCTTCGTCAGCATTGCCGATACGTGCAACAATTCTCACCAAATTTCCCTCACTTCTCCAGCCAAATCAGCTCCCTGGTCCGTGGCCTTGTCAGGGGTGTCAGCTTGAGCACATAAGTGTATTTTAATGTCTCCAGAGCCCGAGGATTTTTGAATTTTTTGACATATTGTCTTTCTAGAACAGTTAAGGATCAGGGTATATCGAATCTCACCGGTTTATGACATAAAAAGTATTAAAGCCAGCAAAGTGTGCAGAGTTTGCCGTTCACACGTCTGAACCTCGCATGGCATCACGTGACTCCCTAAGTGTTTTTTAAATAGGATATTTTTAAATGCTTGTTTTATCTAAATCTAAATAATAATAATAATAATAACTGCAGCAATTTGCAGCATACAGTATTTTAGTTCCCCATAATTAACCCTTCAACCTGCTGTGGTCATTTTTGACCAATTTTATTTTAATTTTTTAATAAAAATGGTTTCCTTCTTTGGTACAAGGCTTGTTGACTTTTCCTATGTATGCCATCTGAGCACACACAAAAAAAATCTGAATTGATCAATAGGTGGTTTTATCAAACGGTGTTGCACCTTGTGCGTTCAAATTTGACCAAGCATAATAAAAAAAAAAGAAATAGACTTTAAGGCACTTTATCACACATACTCTCTCTCTCTCTCTCTCTCTCTCTCTCTCACTCACACTCACACTCACACAAACACAAAAACACACACACACAAATATACAGAACTTAGGTGTGGGAGTTGTGTCACCATCCAGACAAAGCACTTTGATTATGAATACAAAATTTCATGTAAAGTTATACATGTGGCTTTCTTGGGTCTTGCTCACAGTTCTATTTTAGCAGCACAATGATGAAATAGTGTTCCTTACATTACTGTTTGATCATTTTTCACCGATTTGACTTTTGTTTTTGTAATAAAAAAAGGTTTCCTACATCTAAATGGTACAAGGAAAAATTTACTTTGTTACATCTATGGTGACCAGGCAGCATGTGTGGATCACTGCAGTCATCCACTGTTTATAATTGTCATTTCATGAAAATGTATATATTTTTTTCCAGCAGATGGCAGCAGATGCTCCAAATGTATGACACATTTTGATGAGAGAAAAAAAAATTTTTTATTAAAGTGTATGTAAAAGTAATATATAATGTGTTTATTTTATAGAAAAACAGCTGGTGAAATTTAGTAATTTAGAGATAAATTAGCTCTAAATACAATATAATTCCAAAAAAAATGCATAAGTTTAATATTATTACTATAGTTAAGTTAGTTTTATTACATTTCTAAAAATAAAATAATAATATATATATATATATATATATATATATATATATATATATATATATATATATATATATATATATATTGTGGTCAAATCTGACTGGAAATACTAAGAGTGTTAGCCTGCAACAAAGACTGTAGAATTGTTAAGGAAATGACAAATAACATTTGGGTTTTGATGGTAAATTGCCTTTTTTAAAAGTGGAATGCCTAAGTTTAATCTAAATAATATATGAAATTGATATTACCTAAAAATACATATGGATGTTTGGTTATTAGTGCTATTCCCCTATGGCTATGTTAAACATATTTTGGTGTATAAACTCCTTAAAGTAAAATCATCTACCACCAATTTGATGATTGAAGGTGCAACACAATTCATATCAACCTGCTCATAGATGTCATCAAAGTTGGGTCGTTTATCCAGCTGCTTGTTCCAGCACTGTCTGGCCAGCTGGATACATACCATATGAATTCTGTAGGCGAAATGAAAAAATTTTTTTGAGTATATAGTATAAGTATATCAGACATGTTCACAATTCTCAGTCAAGTCTAAAATCTTTTGTTTGCTACTAAAGTCTCAGATTTGAGGCAAGGCAAGGTACAGCAAACCTTATACAGCAAGGTTTGGTAAAAGTCAAAATTGAAGAATTGGCTCCTTCTCAATTCATAATTTAAACTGGCCATGCCCCACAAAATTAGATTTAAATTGGAATTAGGAATGACAGAAAAAGATATTTACTGAACTGGCATTAGAGGAAATTCAACACTTGCATAAATTGGATACATTTTAATTCAGCAAAAAGGACCATTTCTCTAAAAAAATATTTTCAATAAGAAATACTGTAAAACTATACTTGTCAAGCCATTTCATGGGGTCTTAAACGGAATATTCTGTAATTTTTCCAACCTTATATAGCGTAACAGTCTGGTTCCAGAAGTGAAAATCCCATTCTTTTTTTCCATAGGGGAATAGATTATTAACAATAACTTATAAACCTATAAAGACAGACCAGCTCTGAGGTTCTTAATCAATGGTATATGCTTCTGGTCTGCAATATTTCAACTTTTTTTCCCCAAAGATTATGTTTAACAGTGGAATTCCTGGTGAAGAGCTACACCACCCATTATCCTGAAGAGAGATCCACCAATCAGAGAATCACGGGCAACAAAGTACACCAAAAGAGCACCCACATTCATAACGCAATGGAGTCAGTCTCATTACACTCTCAAACTACTTATACATTTGTATAACCAAATATTTGTTTCTGTACTTACAATGACCGACTTTAAATAAATAGTTAAATATTTTTTTTTATCGTTTTAGGTACACATTTTTTTTACCTTTGTCTTTTTGTCCAATTTTCTAATACTTTTTTGGCTTAAAATCAAAGTTTGTAATGTTGTGATTAACCTTGCAGCTGATTGGTTTGGTTCACGGCTTAGAACGCTTTTATAAAGTTTTTTTCTTTTGAACCATATGGAGAAAAAAATGAATGGGAAAAATACTTCTGGAGCCAAGATGGCTAAAAAAGAGGGTGGGCACTGTTGCACTCTGTTACAATGGTCTCTGAAATTCTTGATTCTGATTGGTCAGTCGTGACATTTAGCTGTCAAATATTTCTGATTGATGACCGTTGTCCATAGCAACACTGTATAACTGACTACTCATCCAGGCAATCTCCTTCATAGCTGTGATTGTGTTCTGTTTCTCTTGTCACTAAATATATCTTTATAGTCCATGTATTTGGTAAGTAGGCATGTAATAAGTGGGGTAATGTATTACAACATCAAACCACATTCTGCCCGGATTACAAGTAATCCACACGACTCCAGTCGATCAATAATATCTTCTGAAGCGAATCAATATGTTTGTGTTAAAAATAAATAGATAATTAAAACTTTATTAACTTTTCAAATTCGCTTCCTGCAAGCAGTCGGAAGCGCGCACTTTGTTTACAACAGAAGAGCGAACTTCACACAAGAGTTAGGTCATTTCAAACAGCAATCCAGTGCTGTCCGGAAGCAACAATTTAAAGTTTCTTACACAAAACTATCGATTTGCTTCAGAAGTCAATAATTGATCGACTGGAGTCATGTGGATTACTTGTATGCTGCCTAAATATGCCTTTTGGACCATCAAACAGCCAGCAGACTGATGGCGCCCATTCACTTGCATTGTATGTGCTTATAAAAATCTTCACTTTGGTTCTGCTGAAGAAGGAAAGTCATACACATCTGGGATAGATTAAAGGTAAGTAAACTAACCCTTAAAGTCTTGTTGTTTTTAGAGAAATCTAACAAAATTTTGTGAACTTAGTAAGACTGAGAGCGATCACATGCTGGTTAGATGTTAGTTCATTGAGTGAGTACTACAAAGAGGATCTGGGTCGAGATCATATTTAACAGCTACAGTTTCTTATTGTTAGATTCTTCCTCAACAAAATTAACCACATTATCTCTCTTTACATTATGAAAAGAAGAGGTAAATTAAATAATATCCTTAAAATAAGCATGATTCTGGAGTAAATACAAAAGCAAGATCATCATTTGTTTAATACTTCTTTAATAATTCTGTCAATGTCTTCATAGTTGTTCAACAAAACGTATATAAATGATTAAAGTTTTGTTTGAAATCATTAGAGCAGTGTGGTTCTAGTTAGACTAGCCAAGAGATGACCAAATACAGTACCAAAACTGTTTATTCTACATTCATTAATTCTACATTCATCTAATTTCATTAAAATCTAATTAAAGCCTGAAAGAATTTCCTTTACATCAAACATTGACTTGTAATAATACAGTTGTATTGCCATGAACTTCACAGGCCCAATAAAAAGCAAATTTAAAGATGAATATAAAGAAAATATTTTTTTACAAATACACTAACCTATATTTAATGTAGTCTGGGTTGTATTTTCATTTACCTTGTTCATGTTTTTTAAGCATAAGGACCTGCAACCTGTTCATTTTGGCATCTGCCTAATATTTTTTGTTGCATTTTCTCATTTGCATTTCTCTGCTGTCTGTGACTAATCAGTTGAGAACACTATTGCATTAGACAATGTGGGAGTAGGACCTATGTCCTATTTTCTTTTCCCATATGGTGTTTAGTTGCATTGTTAGTTGCATGAAAGTGGAATTTCCCTTATGTTATGTTACATATTAATGTGTTGTTAATGTAAATTGAATGTAAAGAAAAAAATGTATAAACACAATGTGTAAGGGTCAAAAGCATGACGGACATTTATTCATTTTTTATTTTTTTATTTTTTTCGGATATATTAAGTTATTTAAAAATACATTAAAATTGCAATTCACACAAAACATTTACTTGAGTACCTCATCTATGATGAACATTTTTTTATTTGTTTGTTTTTTGTTTGTTTTTTTTTGTTTTTTTTTTTGTTTAATTTTGAGTCATTTTGATATATTTTTTCCTATGGCTTAAAATAAAAACATTCTAAGTGGTCCATCCAGAGACAATGAAAAAGAATAAAATAAAAATCTCATTAAAAGCTGAAATTCTTTATTTAAAAAAAGAAAAGAAAGAAAAAGAAATGTTGGTATTAGTTTGGAATGATATTCTATTGTTATTGTTTAAAAATGAAGCAGGAAAACATATTTTGTATTGAAATATTCTTCATATTTTAAAAACTTTTGTCCACCAAATCAGTCAGGTGTAAAAAAACAAAACAAATGTAATAAAATAAGAATAATAATAAAAATAAAGAAAAACATAAGAGGACCTCATTAGACCCTCATGACTGTGTGTGGAGTTTTTAAAAATTACCAGATATTTTGATATTTTCATAAAAAGGTACATTTTATTCAGATTAGATGGTCTTGATATTCATCTTGATATTCAATCAAGACTCAAGACATTCATGATATTTGTGAAAAAAAATATTCTTTACCTGGAAAAATATGTTTGAATCTTTTTAAAATAATGATGAAGTTGTGTACATTCATGTACAGTTATGTTCAAGGAATTATTGGAAATTGGAATGTTGTAAATGTTTTCAAAAATGTATGAATCCTACAGACATTACATTTTTATTAATGATTAACTTGACGTGTTTCAAACTATTAATTTATATATATATAAACTAAAATCAATCGAAAGCAGAACAGTTCATTTCTTTATAATGCTTTATTATTACTGACATTTTCATTAAAGTATTGCATTACTAACACTCACAATGAACATTTAAAGCAATACAATATCAAATATAAGGACAAACTGGAAGAAAAAAATGAAACTGGAAACATCTATGGGTGGCAACATATGAGTGATACACAGTATAATGATAAGTTAATGTACAGTCACTTGAAATCACATTATCAGGAGAGGGCAGTTTGATCCAGATTAAAATTCATTATTACAGCAGACAAGAAGACAACAAAAAGAAGGGAACGCAACTTGATGACAGGTAGATAGATAGATAGATAGATAGATAGATAGATAGATAGATAGATAGATAGATAGATAGATAGATAGATCCTTTAACTTGTGCCAGCGTAATAGACAGATGCGCCTGTCAGTGATTAAAAAGCAATCTGGATCCATTGCAGTATTATGAAGATCCAGAAACACTGTTTTCTAATGTAAATAAGCCATTATTTACATTATAAATACATATATACATATAAATACACGATTCTGTGCTCATTCCGTTCTTCGTTGTATTTCTTGCCTCTGGTCTCCTTATCTTCATTCTCATTACAAAGATTTTTATTTCAGCGCTCCACTGTCTGCACACTGAGGCAGACGAAAGATCTCCCCGTCCAATCGACAGGACGCGGCTGCTGCATCGACGGCTCTCATTGGTCTAGAGCGATGTCAGTTATGGCGCTTGTCACGATCGGACCAATCAGCAGCGCCGACTGCCGCCGTTCACCCCGCGCCGTGCGCTGACGTGCGCGTCATGTGATGTTTTCGCTGGTCTGTAGTGATGTGTAGACACCATGAGTGAAGCGGGGAAATAAAGCTTTATAATGGCAGCGAGCGATGATGGAGGCTCTGCGAAGACGCACCGTTTTGTCGCGCTTGTCGTGCTGAATAATCCCCGGGACGATACATCGGAAGACAGCGCTGATTACTTGAAGCAGTGATTCTATCGGAGCTACAAACCTGCAGCCAAAAAAATGGGCCGTGCATCGGCGTAAAGTGGAGGTGAAGTGACCTTTCTGCGCGTTGTCCTATGGAAGATCGGCCACAATTACCGAATCACGGCGTTATGTTGACACTGGAGGCGCAACCGCGTCGCGCTGTCACGAAATCGGCCGCGACCCACGGCGACATCTCTTGTGCTGCCGGGGAGCCTACGTCCTCCGCCGCCTCCTCCTCCTCCTCCACCACCTCAATCAATAACAGCGGCTCTTGTTTGACCATGCACTTAACGACCTCCTCTCACTCACAGCCACAGAGAAGATACAATCCGCCTTACCACTTTAAAGTGCATCATCTTTTCCCGGATGAAAGCCCTCAGGAGGCTGTTTTGATGAAGAACCTGCCACCTCTCCAGTATAAAGTGCACGACTCTGCCTTCTGTCGCGTCTTGAGCGCTGACACCACTGCTGCTGCCCTGGCTGCTGCTGCCGTTTGCTCTGGTGGTGTGGAAAGGGACATCTGGAAGTGTGGCTATCTGAGAAAACAGAAACACGGCCACAAGAGGTTCTTTGTCCTGAGGGGCCCCAGCAACCTGGGGCCCAGTCGGTTGGAGTATTACGACAGTGAAAAGAAATTCAAAAATGCCCTCAAAGCTGCTGCTGCCTCCGGTGTTGCATGCCTTGCAAAGAGGGTGATTTATCTGTCCCAGTGTTTTACTGTAAACAAGAGGGCTGATGCTAAGAACAAATACCTCATTGCCCTTTATACTAAAGATGAGTATTTCGCCGTGGTGGCGGAGAATGAGCAGGAACAAGAGGATTGGTATTTGGCCCTCACCGAACTGATGACGGAGGGCAAAAAGGGGCAGCTTGAGACCGATGAACTTGATGATGGTTACGGGACGATTTCGCCAGGTACTATTTTCAAGGAGGTCTGGCAGGTGAACGTCAAACCCAAAGGGTTGGGTCAGACCAAGAATTTAATGGGGGTGTACCGTCTGTGCCTTTCCGCCAAGACTATTCACCTGGTGAAGCTTAACTCGGAGACGCCCGCTGTGAACTTGCCGTTAATGAACATCCGCCGCTGCGGCCACTCTGAGAGCTTCTTCTTTATTGAGGTGGGCCGCTCCTCTTCCATTGGCCCTGGTGAAATCTGGGTGCAAGTCGAGGACTCTGTGGTGGCACAGAATATGCATGAGACAATTCTGGACACTATGAAGGCCTTAAAGGCCTTTCCTGACTTTAGACCGCAAAGCAAGAGCCAGTCCTCCGGGTCAAACCCCATCCCATTCATCACCACTCGCCGGCATCTCGGCAACCTTCCCCCCAGCCAGACCGGGTTGCAGCGCCCCTCCAGGACAGATTCGGTGACGGGCACACCACCAACAGGGAAGAGTAAAGGAGGGAGGGGCCAGCGCTATCGGACATCCAGTGAGGGCGAAGGCAACCAGGACCGGCCCCTCAGCTCTGGGACGGGCAGCCTGGTGCACCTGAACACACCCGTTCTCAGTGTGGGCCGTGAAGAGACAGGCAGTTGTTGTGCCCACATTTCTCCTGGTTCGACCCACCACACCCGATCTGCTTCACTTCCTGTATCTCACTTCCTGTCTGCCACCAGCCCTATCAGTGTGTCCAGCAGCAGCGGGCACGGCTCGGCCTCTGACACGCACACTCGTCCATCTAGCTCATCCATTTGTGGCTCTCCTAGCGATGGCGGCTTCAACTCGTCCGATGAGTTTTGTCCTAGCCCATGTGACTTCAGGTACTTTCATGCAAGCTGCACCACCCCTGAATCCCATGGCAACACCCCACCCATTAGGGAGGATTACCGGCTGACGGAGTACTTGGCCATGGATTGGCATAAAGACGGGGCTAGGACCTTTGAGGAGGAGAGCAGTTACATGGAAAGGACTTTCCTCAAGCTAGCACATTCCTCCAAGCCAAAGCTGGGTGGTGGTTTGGGCGGTATGCAGCAGAAATCCACGCAAACCTCTTTGTCTTTAGATGAATCAAGCCCAGTGGAGTCCAAACGGCACCAAGTTTGCTCGTGTCTGCTGAAGTCAGCTTATAAATCTTACTCAGAGTTACATCACCCAAACAAACCACCCTTGCTTAGCTCCGAGTGTCAAAAGAAACTGCCAAAAGATGATGGCTATATGCCTATGATGTACAGCAATGCAGATTACATCCCTATGCAACCCAGAGCAAACCACCCTGCCACCTTGGACATACAACTGTGCTCCTCGCAGCAAGCAGACCGATACGGCTACATGATGATGCTCCCGGGTGACAGTCCATCCTGTAAGGATCAGGTTGAGTATGATGACTACATGGACATGTCACAAATCACTGAGGCTGAAGGCTTTTCCCAGGCCTCACCCGAAGGCTCGAAATCCCATGGCTCCTACTTCTCTCTTCCGCGGTCTTACAAAGCCCCGTCACGAGAGAAATGCGACAAGACGGAATACATTCCCATGTCCCCTGCTGAGACCCCCAGCCCGCCCAGTCTGGGTGAGTACATCCACATGGATTTTGGGGACCAGCCCACTCACGCCACTATTTCGCCATCCTCTGTAAACTCCCCCTCCCCCTCTACCCCGCCCCCATCCCAGCCCTGCTATCAGCTGGGCTGCTCCTCACCCGATCACGACTACTTGGGCCTGAACATGGACAGCCTTCATAAAGACCGCCCTCCTCGACACTCGCTTGTTGCTCCGTGGAACCCCCCAAACTATGCTCGGCCCTTAGGATGCTCTTACGGCCAGGCTTCGACTAATTTCAATCCAGAGAAGATGCATGGTGGATGTGGTGATGCTAGCAGTCCTTTACGAATGATGCAGCATCTTTGTATCTCCGAACGACTTCCGCTCAGCCAAACAGAGCCCAAGGTAATCAGAGCGGACCCGCAGGGCAGGAGACGACACAGTTCAGAGACTTTCATCCCCTCGCCTGGTTCCTCTGCTAATGGTTGCATCATCAGGCCCTCGGCCTACCAGAATCCCTCCGAAGCTAGCAAGTGGCAGAACTCCGCCTCCTTTGATAGTGTGTGGTCGCGCTCAGAGGCATCTGCTGATGCAGAAAACTCTGCAATAGGAGGAATGTGCCAGAACACCTCATCCAGCTACCTCAACTACATCGCCCTGGACCTGAGAGAAATGCCCAGGGTCACACGCGACACCCCGCCTCCACACCAAGTTCATAGTAACCTCCAAGAAAGTGAAGCCTATGCTGGTATAGACTTCTCCGCGTCGGGAGGACATTCCACTGCCTCAAAAGGTTGGTTGTATCTCTGTCTCCCCTTATGCTACAAAATCAATTACGGCAACTAACCCTATTAAACTTCTGCATGCTGCAACAATATTCATTCCTCTGTACAAATCCAAAAATACTGAGACTTGTGACATAAGAGGTTAGTGTAGAGTGCAATATTTAATGTATAGTAACTGCTTTTTTTGTTGATAATTGTGAATTGTTCCTCTTGACATTGTTTCCCTGTTTTTGAAATGGGAATTTAAATGGGAAATGAGTCTTTCTACAGTCCCAAGGAGACTTCGGAAGAGAATCGTCCATTCGACATGACGTAGTTGCATGCTGTTGTTGTAGTGAGAAGAAAAGGCTGACAAATATTGCTTTTGCCTTCAAAGACATTATTTTTTCTTATTGATTTTTCTGAACTGAACTGATTGAACATGATTTGATTTTTTTTTTTTTCACTAGCACTGGGAAAAGGAGCACTTAATGCGCACAGAGCGATTGTGCAAACAGAGTTGTGATGTGCAAGTGTGAAATTAAAGAAAGCCACATGCATGCTGCTTAACATACTTTCTTTTTCACACCAGTTTGCCATTGTGACAGTCAAAAACATCCATCAATACCTAATAATGAGTAAAATTATTGATTGATTTTTTTTTGTTGTTGTTGATTTGAATTCCTAGTCTATCAAAGACACACTTTGCTTAGGATTGAGTGTTTTTCCTACACACCTAACCCCCATTTAGCAACAGACATATTTTTCAGCCCTTTTACTTACATTATTTGAATTTCAAGCTCATTTGCAAAAGCTTTATATATATATATATATATATATATATAAAGAGATTGATGTGTCAGGTTGCACTCACACTGTAGTGATACAAGTAATCTAAAGTTGGTTCTCTGGTTTTCTGGTAACACTTTCCACTAAGGTTCTATTTGTTAACATTAGTTAACTACATTAGTTAAAATAAACTAACAATTAATGATTCTTCTACAGCATTTATTAATCTTGGTTAATGTTAATTTTAACATAAAACTAATACATTTTTAAAATCAAAAGTTGTATTTGTTAACTAGTTAATGCACTATGAATTTACATGAACTAACAATGAACAATTTTGTTTTTATTAACTAACATTTACAAAGATTAAATCATTCTCTAAAAATATATTGTTCATTGTTAGTTCATGACACCTAAAACATTAACTAACGTTAACAAATGGAACCTTATTGTAAAGTGTTACTGGTCTTCTGACCATATTGCTTGCATTTTTTGCAATGAGAAAGCATTCATGCCATATTATCTGACCTTTTATTAACAAAAAACTACAACAAAGAGAAAATGTCTCACTAATATAAGCTAGTTTACAAAGGTTAAAATTGTAAAGGGTAAGTTCACCCCAAAATGACAATTTGGTCGTAATTAACTTATCCTTATGCTGTTCCAAACCTTTATGACTTTCTTTTCTTCCAAAGAGCACAAAAGGAGATGATAGGCATAACGTTATGGACTAACAGCCTCAGTCACCATTCACATTATATGGAAAATAAGATGTAATTAAAGTGAATGGTGACTGAGGCTAACGTCCCACTTAACAACATCTATTGTGTCCTACTGAAGAAAGAAAGTCGTAAAGGTATTGAGGAAAGTGAGAGCAAGTAAATGATATAATGAATGAGTCATTCATTTTTAAATAAAAGGTCCCTTTAAGAGTTGGGATACATTTAGAAACATTGCTGAAATCAGCACCTGTCTCTTAGAAACCTATCGTATAGATAAGAGCACAAGATTCTACCTCTTAAAATTAGGTGATACTAAAGAAATATACAATATATATTATTTTATATTGCTTGTAGACAGTTGTTATATTGCAAGATGACAGTCATCATCTTCATCTTCCTCTTGATTTCGAACTGATGTTTATAATGTAATTTCCTACAACAAAATTGCATTAGATATTTTGTTTCAGTAGCATAAGAACCCTAATGAGCAGAGACTGATCTAGATCCCAATCAAGCCTCGCCCACAAAGTGGTTTGATTGGTCTGTTCTAACCTACATCTTAACCAATCAAAATAGTTTGTGGGATGTCAATATGACTCTAGCCAACTGTCAAGAGCTGAATAGAAACAAGCTGCCAGTTTGCATGATTACACTATATTAATGCCTTTTAATTGATGAGGATGATTACAAAGTTGAGGAAAAAGAGTTAGAATTTAAAGAAAGTCATATGGGTTTGTAACAACATGAGGATGAGTAAATTATAATAGAATTTAAATTTGTTGAAGAGACAGTTCACCCAAAAATGTAAGTTCTATTATAATTTACTCACCCTCATGTTGTTACAAACCCATATGACTTTCTTTATTTTGTGGAACACAAAAGTAGATGTTTGGCAGAATTACATCCTCAATCACCATTCACTTTCATAGCATCTTTTTTCCATACAGTGAAAGTGAATGGTGACGGAGGTTGTCATTAACATCTCCTTTAGTGTTCCACAGAAGAAAGTCATACAGGTTTGGAACGACATCAGGGGGGAGTAAATGATGACAGATTTTCATTTTTTAATGAACTATCCCATTAATTCAAGTGTCGAAAAATGATGTATACATCTAAATCTGAAGCATTTCATAACATGCATTCTATCTCCTCACCCTTGCAGATTGAGTCATATGCCGATGCCCGAGGGGAACTCTGGAACGCCAAATCGGAAGCTGCCGCCTCCTCAGACCTCCGACAACCAATACTGAGAAACTGCACAACCTCTTATGCTCTGTATTTCCCACAAAACTGCCTCAACAACTGGTTTCATTGGTCTGTTTTTGAAGGAACAATAATGTTTTCTGGTCTTGTTTACAAGATTGGGTTCGCTTCATCAGAACTGTGAGCTCCAAACGTCTAGCACTTATATTTTTGTGTAAATGGTATTAAATCGCATCATAGCTCTTACATTACAGGTTTGCGTTTCTCCACGCAAAATGGTATAGATCTGTGTAGATAGGAGGAGCTTGTATATTGAATATCATTTTGTATTATGAGCCGGGTACTTAGCGCTACCTTCCTGTAACCCCCGCCACTCCCCAAGATACTCGCCAAACGTAACACTTGATTTTTATTTATATAAAGTCAATTAATATTTTTTCAGGGAGCAATGAGTTGCCTACACATACAGTGCATATACTGTAAAAGGGTTTTGTTTTACCACACAAACCACTTTGTGAAACCACTTCTGTTTTTGTTTTTTTGTTTTTTTTCTTTTGTACAGTGTAATCAAAATCATCTCAATCAGTGTTTTCGTTGCATGAAAACATCTTCCTACGAGAGTGTCTGCATGGCAAGCCCATCAATCGTGCAGGATGTGAATGATATACAGTATATCTCAAGTTCAATTTTCACTTGTTAACATGCTAATTATTAATATCAGTAATTATGTTTGCACTAGTGCAAACATTAATTCTTAATATCAAATATGACGCCATTACTTGCGGAAATACACATTCTTGACATCAAAAATGGAATTTCAACTTGCAAAAGCCATCATTTTTTATATCTATAATTGCATTTTCACCAGTATATCAGCAGTTAAGTTTGCACTAGTAAAAAGTTAATTCTTGATTTAAAAAATAACAGAATTACTCATGGAATTACCCATTCTTGATGTCAAAAAAATCATCTAGCAAGCGTAATAATTTTTTATATGCAGCTGCATTTTTGTGAATTACAACTGGTGAAAATGGTCATTTTTGATATCTGTAAATGTATTTCAGCATGTTAGATTTGGTATTTCAGATAAGAATCAATTGAAGAGTAATTAAAGATCTCTTAAATTACTTTCTTACTAGTTACAATAACATTATAGAGATCTGAAATTAAAATTGCCACTAGTGAAACCCAAATTAGCAATATCTAAAATGAACATTTGTACTACTTGTACTGTAATTCAATTGTTGATATCGGGAATAGATATTTGTACTAGTAACAATGTAATTTATCATTGGGAAATCAGTAAAATTATCATTTTTACTGGTAAAAATGCATTACTGATTTGTGAAGTTGGAATTATAACTGAAGTTTAAAATATAATTGTAATTGTGTTTTGATATAAAAAATGGGTATTCCCACGAGTAACGGCATCATTTGTTTATATAAAGAATTAACGTTTTTACAAGTGCACACTTAATTACTGATATCAAAATACAGCATTTTATCTAGTAAAAACTGAATTGTAGATATCTGTAATTCATATCCTGCATGTGATTAAATGTCAAAAGGGATTGCGATTGTGTCTGTGAATGTGAATTATGTAACATTGGACAAATAAAAAAAAAAGGAATATGAGCATTTTGACCAACGCAAAGCTTCGAAACAAGTATAGACACTTTTCTAAGAGCACTTTTTAGATGACAGTGTTTTTATGTTACCTGGATGCTATCTGCTGTTGTTGCCATTGGGAAACAACTCTCAAAATCAGTTCAACCTCGTCTGTATTAGCGAGTTGTCAAGTATTATCGACTTTGAAGTCAGTTGAGATGCAAAGTACTATTATTTCTATGACCATAGACTCTTATGGTTCATTTCAAATGCAATGCTGCATTGTTTACATAGCTTCTGAAAATGTTAGGCCTTGATGTAGCCATTGGACTAAAGAAAAGATACAGTATGTTTACTTCTTGAGGTCGCGTACTTGCATTTCACGACTAGTCTTACAAACTGCCACATTACACCAGGACGCTGGTACAAATGTACAAATCCTGTTACTCTGCATTCCCTACATGGTACATCCTGTTTGTTTGTTGTTTATTTATTAATTGTGTTTATTTATTGAATCCAATGCATTGACGTTCACTGTTAACGGGACAGTTTGTATAGTGCATCGCTGGTGATCGCAATTGTACGAAAATAGTACTCACTGAGAAGGGGATTTCAGTGTATATATAACGTCAAAACACCTGTTTTCCCTCATCTCTTGGGCCTTTTTATTACCAAGAGTTATTAGTCCTTTTGTGCTTGTACCTGAAAGCTTTATATGAAGAGATGTTGGGTTGAGGTTGTGGTTGAAAGCTGTGTAGTACGATGTGTAAGCTTTACAGTAGTAGTCCAGATGATGTTGGGACGACGCAGTACGTCAGTGACTTTTCCTCCATTCGTTTCGGCAGCGGCCCACCTGCGGCTGCTTCTCTTTATTTGACTAGCTTTTGTGTCATGCTATTGTGTCATGATATTGCGTTGCTTTAATGTAAGTAAAATGTGAAATGGAGAAAATAAAACACGTAGTAAACCGTTTCTTGGGACTTTTTCTACACAATAACTACCGTGACAGCCTGGAAAAGTAATCAAGCTTGTGTTTGTTTGTACTAGGGGCTCCACTGAGGTTATAGTTTGGGGATACTGGTATTTTTTGGGATTGTGCCGAATTGTTTGCCTTTTTTCAATGACTGAAAGGAAGCGTTGGACAAAAAAAAAAGAAAACCAATAGAAATGGACGGAATCTGTGTTGACGATTCACAGTTCATTTGGTCAGTTCTCACTTTAGCTGAAAGTTTGTGATTGGGCTGAAACATGTTGGTAATATCGACTGAAGCAGACCATTATCAGCGCCGTCTTCCTTTGTAAATATTGTAATTTTTGATATTCCTTCTATTGTCTAACATGTTACACGGCACCTCCTTTGGTTGTATTTAAAGATGGTAATTTTTTTATTATTTATTTATTTTTGGTCAGTTCTACATTTTTATATTTTATTTTTGGTGTATATTTATCAGAAGGTTTTTGCTTGTAATAGAGCTATTGCAATAAAAAAGTGCCAAGGTATCCCTGACTGTGAGTCGTGTGTACTGTGATTTATAGTTTGCAATATGATGCAACATTGCTGTGGACATGTTAACACCCTGCATTTCCACTCCTCACAGCCAGTGCAGGAGTTCTTGCATGCCCTGTTGAGTTAAGAGCTTCTGCCCTCAAATGGGCAAAACGAGCATTTCACGTTCTACAACAAGGCTTGGATTTCCATGCCTCCATTCTCACAATACTACCACTCCCAAAAATATTAATTTCATTTCACAAGCAATCTGAATATGTAAAATTACATTAATTAAAGAATTCTAATCTTTGGTATAAAGGAGATCACATGATCAATGTAAAACAATTCTTACATTTAATTAGTGATTTATAAATAGTGGATTTTCGAATGAATAGATACAATTTATGACATAAAATGAAGAAATAAGTAAGATTCTGTGCTATGTCTTGGTCCCTAATGAAATAAGCAAATTAGTGACATGTTAACTCCTTTAAAGAAATGCTCAGATTTCACACAAGATGCTCATTTCATATATACTTTCACATATATCATATACTGTATATTAGTATGATTTATGTATGAAAATAATATATACATTATTATTATTATAATACAAAAATAATTAATATACATTATTATTATACAAGAATAAATAATACATACTATTCTTGTTTGAGAGACTTTTAAAAAAAATGACAACTAATTGTTTTATATATATATATATATATACTGTATATACAGTATGCTGTGTGTATATATATATATTACTACTACTAATAATGTATATATTATCATTCTAATAAAAAATACAAAAATTATACTAATATACAGTATATGATTCTTGCTTAGAAGACCTTTGTATGGACAACATTTACATTACCTACATATTAACATATTAACTCTAAATATATACATGTAAAACTTGTTTTATTATTATATTTAAATAAATAAATAAATGTAATAGTAATAATAATGTATATTATACAATAATTATTTTGTTCTTGCTTGAGATAAATATTGATAAATATTAACATATATATATATATATATATATATATATATATATATATATACACTGTATAATAAATATATATATATATATATATATATTATACATTAAAAATAAAAATATATACATAAATATATGATTTATTTAAAATAACATACATATCAAATACATTTTTATTATTATATTTAAATGCCATTAATACTCTCTGAACAACATTATGATTTTACTCTGAAAAAAATCTGTTTAAATAAATATTAACTAATATTAAATGTTTTTTCTTATTTTCTGCATCGCCAAAGAAGATTCCTGTTCAAATTTGTCTTCTTTTACAGATATACAAAAGACATAAAAGGAATAATAATCACAAATAATGAAATGAACACAGAATACTCAGGTTGCTTTACAGTTTATTCTTTTAAAAAAGTGACAGGACTAATCCAAAACTTGCTGAACATACTTAAATATCTCATTTGAAGCCATATTTAGATGTGTGCAGAGGTGGGTGTAATAATTATTCCACGGTAAAAAGGAAAGGAAACATCACACTCACCAGTCAGAAACATAAATATGTCAAAGAGAGAGAGGCACTTTTTGAACCAATAAGGTTGTTGTTTTTTCCTTGAATAACACTGAATAAAAGATGTCTGCATATTCGCTGTCTCCTGTGATCAGGAGGTAGAGAGTGTTGAGGTTGTGAAGAAATCGTCCTCGTGCAGGTCTTCACTGCTCAGTACGATATAGTTTATGCAACTCGACAGTCCTCTGTTCTTTTAATAACTAAAAACACAAGTCTCTTCAATGACCTCTGACTGAGGCTAAACATCACATGAAGTTGCTACAGTGATCCTTGGCTTGGTTTATTCCTGTTACAGTTAAAAGCCCAGCCCAAGCTCATTTCTACTGTAGAGACAGTCTTGTATTGGCCTGGCTGTTGTTTTATGCGTTGTGGTGTTGCTATCGTTTGCTTATTTTTGCTTATTGTAACCGTGTAGTGCTTGGTGTTGATCCGAGACACTTGTGCAGTGTAGAGCAGAGGATTGCTCGTGATGAGGATTGCCTCCTCATCCTGGGCTCTCGTTGGTTGACTGAGATCACACGTTTAGGATCTCAAACTCCTCCTCTGACTCAAACAGCTTGTCTGGGGACTCTATGAATTCTAGAGGGTAAGTGCATGAAACATGAAATGACATTTGCAACCCATTTTACTTCCGAAATATGCTGTACTTCAGAGTTAAGCAGGATATTCAATGAGAAAAATGATATGAGAGTATAATAAGTGAACAAAATGATAATGCACAGTGCTGTAGTGCTCCGGCAGTATGTTACTCAGCAGTACCTGCTCCAGTGGTCTGCACCTCTGGTTTGGTGGGGGGAACAAATGGAGGCCAGTGAGAGGGATGTTTCTCTACCAGCTCGAACATCCGCAAGTTTCTTTTCTTTAGGAGCTCCTTTAAATCACAGACAAATAACATGATTTCACTTTCTTCCATAGGTTTCAATATAATATTGTGATTTTTGGGGGTGAAATATGGCCTGAACATGTTCTTGATAGGTTGTATGTGTGGACAACTGACAGAAAGAGTATGTGACAGTCATACCTGCTGAATCAGATCACACCAGCTGTCAAAGTCCTCCTCACTCTTACAGAAAAAACCCTATAAACATGTTGACGGGCACTGTGATTGCCATTTCAACACAATGAAACCTAAACTAGACACATTTCAACACCTTTTGCTGAAAACTTTGACTAATGCTCTCATTTATCAGTTAAGATGTGATCTCTCTCTCTCTCTCCAGTATAAATATATATTTATAGTAAATTTAGGGGAAACACACACACACATATCTTCTAAACGCACTGACATGGTTTGAGCTCTCACCAGTGCGACAGAAGGGTCCAGGTTTGTGATTTTCATTCGGTGGGGAGTTCTGTGACAGTGATAACTTGCATCATCCACTGCAATGCCTGAGTCACACTCCAATGCCTGCTGAGTGGTGTGAGGGTCCAGATAGATCAACTCATCATCTGATCGAGAAAAACACAGTAAAAAACAGCTATGCATTCAGAAAAGCAAACGTTACAATGAGTCAGTGGGCTCTATTTACAGTATGTGAGCACACTAAGCACAGCGCTAAGCGCAATGACCATGCGCAACATCTTATCCAATTTTCATGAGAGCGCTAATTCAAAGTGCAATTGTCAGCGCAAAGCACAAGTGGGCGTGGGTGGGAGTGTTTGCGTTATCTGTGGGTGTATGTGCGCAAACTGTGGGTGTATTGTATGTTAATGAAGTGGCGAAAAGTGCAATTTGCTATTTTTCTGAGAACTAGGTCGTTGCGATAAGACGTTTGAGAATCATGTCTGTTTTCAGCACAAAGTCGAAATTCAATTCCTGCATTTGCAGTTTGGAGACTCCACCAGCAAATGGTAATAAAGTTCATGTCCAAACTCTGAAAATATCGTGGAGCATCAAATTCTGTCCCTCACAATCACAGATGTAGCCGTTTTATGAAACACAAAATTATGAGATTTGTGTTAAACTATCTGTAGGTCATGGTTTATTTTTAAAATATTATTATTAATATTATATTTATATTTACAATTGTATTTATGATCTAATTTGTGTTAGTAATTTTCCACCTGTTGTCGTAGAGCAATTTTAAAGTCCTTGCAAAAGGAAGAAGTTGGAGAGGGTAGTTAAACACATTTTTTTATTATATTTTTGTTTTGTTTAAAGTGTCATTTGAATTTATTCATTTTTAAAGCAAAATTGACCAGTAGAAGTGAAGTGTGTATAAAAATCCAGAGCCTAACCAGAACGGGCAATACAATCACTGTTAATACTAGCCCTGATTTGTGTGTCACTTGATCAATATGATTAATAATACTTACATTCTCTATAATTTATCGGAGCCTACATCCAAATGCTGCAACACATTTTCCATGCGTATAAAGGATCATATGCCTGAGATTCAACAAGGACGCAGTTAATGCACAAAAAAATGTAAATCCATATTTCGATTCTTCTAATTCATTGCATACAGCCATTTACACTACAAACTTCTTATGAATGTGTTTTTTTTGTTTATATCGCTGATGCTTGACAGGGAATGGACTATATAATAGGACGCAGGCGTTGCAATAACCAAAAGAGATCCTTATAATTAAACTGCACTTGACCAAGCCCATTGACACAATTTCGCCAAACCTACTTGGGCCTAGACTTAGTGCATGCTTGCGCAAAAATACCAAAACTTCATGGGCATGTCATACACTTATGACTTATGGCATAGCACTGCGCTTAGCGCTCTTACAATACACAACAACGCATTTCAAAAACAACCAATCAAAGAAAGACTCTTGTTGATTAAAGGAATATTTCACCCAAATTTCGGTATTTATTACCCACTCTCATGTTATTTTACTTATTTTATTCCAAGCTGCTCATTTCCATACAATGAAAGTAAATGGTGATTTTCAGTGAATAACGATGTACATTTCACTCTGTTCTTTTTTCTCCATTAAATGAATATTCCGGGTTCAATATAAGTTCAGCTCAATCAATATTTGTGGCATAATATTGATTACCACAAAAATTTATTTTGACTCGTCTCTCCTTTTCTTTCAAAAAACAAAAAAGCACAAATCTGGGTTACAGTGAGGCACTTACAATGGTATAGACATAAGACGTACACAATGTGTGCGTTAACATGATTTTAGTGTGATAAAATCACTTACTAACCTTTTCTGCGTAAAGTTATGGCCAGTTTTACAACTTTGTTACTATGACGATGTAATGTCAACAAACTCTACAACCCTAAAATTACTGTAAAAATTACCATTTTAACAACATTACAGCTCAAATAATACATGAGTTTTAACAGACTTCCATTGTAAGTGCCTCACTGTAACCTTGATTTTTACTTTTTTTTAAGAAAAGGAGGGACAAGTCGACATTAATTTTTGTGGTAATCAACATTATGCCACAAATGCTGTCGATTGAGCTTAACTTGTATTAAACTCAGAATATTCACTTAAGTAACATCTTGTACAGTTTCATGTGTTTTTGCCACAATTGCCTTTGGCTTGCTGACTGGGGGCCTAAAAAATTAGTTTTTGTTAAAGCATGATTTTCAATCATGTTTTTCATTTAACTGCTCAATTAAGACATTACAGACATTACAGCATCATTTTCTGTAAAGCTGCTTTGAAACTATGTATGTTGTAAAAAGTGCTATAAAAATAAAAATGACTTGACTTGACTATGACCCCAGTGAGATATAATAATAGAAGCCAGGTCAGATGGTGAGACACCTACGGTCTTTTATGTCAGACAGTGCGATGTGCGATCAATTGAGTCACGTTCTGACAATCTTATTACCACACAAAATTTAAATGGTTCCTCATGCTAAAATTGCTCATTTAGAAAAGAAACAGCTCATTCCTCAGAGCGAACTCAAGGGAACGCTAAATGGCATGATACTTATGTTGCATATAATATAGACAACTTAGTATGATTATTTTTAACTAAACGTCTCTCACACAAGCTGAGCTTCTATTGGTTCTTCATAAGACGGTTGTCATAACGGCAGTCACACTGCAGCACTGCAACCCAAAATTTCGGACACTGTCAGAACTTTGTCGGAGGCTAAGTTTAATTGCAAAGGCAATTAATCAGTTGTCAATGAGCATGTTTCACTTAAGGCCCCAACACACTCATGATGAAGTGCTTCTTCGTTCTTCGCTCAAAGCCAAAAATAAGCTCAAAACAGCTGAGCAACGACATACTGTTTGCAAACATTCAGACACTGACCGCACTGCTGGGGGAGGTTTTTAGAGGAGCATTTACATAAGAGGATGCTCAAGACTAAATGTAAAACATCAACTTATATAACATTAAAATGTGTTATCAATGACTTCATGCCTCATTCTATATAGTAGAATTCACATGAGATCAGTAAAAGAAGCTGATTCAATTACTCTGATGATTTAAAGTAATATATGTGCAGTAGATAATTTGTCATTTGTAATGTTTACCTTATGCTTTCAACACACTATATGCAGCCTAATACGTGCCAGTTACACTCTATTATTGCAATTTATATTGACACTGATACTACTGCAAAGATGGGTGTATAAAAGAGTGTTAATGGGCAGAATACAGACAAACGAATGATGAGAGGCATATCTCACTATGGGCAGATATGTGAATGGCTTTCGGCTGCAGATGGTGAGTGAAGCTCTCTATTTCAAACAATAAAGTGAATGGGCACTTAAGAGAATTTGGAGTAGATTTGACTCCTTCTATAGACTAACTAAACAAAAAAATTGCATGACATGTTCTTGGAAAATGTCTCTACGTGAGCTATCGTACAGATGGAATTAGCTGTTGACCTCAAAGTAGGTGGAGCTCCAGGTCACACCTACTGATGACGTGGACCAATGGCAGTAAGAAAGTGTTTAGCAACTGGTACGAAGTTTTCCTAAAAGTTTGCCTTGGCGAGCTGTTACGAACCACTGAAAGAACTCAAAAACACCTTCATTTTGTCCAGATTTTGTTCTCAATGACGTCACACTCGTTCGTTCTTTGATTTCGTATGAAATGTGCTGGTGAAGTGGGCCTTACAGCGATCAAAGACTGTCGATTTTGTCCTATGACAAAATAAATACTTTCTGATTCCAAAAATTTGTCTCAAATGGCAAAACTGTGGCCAAAATCATACCGTTTGAGTCTGGCTTAAGAACTCACCTATGAATCCAATAAAATAATAGGCCAGGTTGGGCTTTCCTCCTAAAACACCACATGACTGAGGCATCTTAAAACACTCCTGGAAAAAGAAGATATGAAACGTGTGTAAATTAAATAAATGAATAACCGTGTAACAGTGAATAATAATTTATACAATGATAGAAAAAACAGCACAAGAAATATGATGTTAATATTGTTAAAGAAGATAACAAAGGTTCAACAAAAGTGTTTATTCTACCTCCATTATAAATATTAAAGCTGAAGTGTGCAGTTTTTGTGTTACCAGCACCAAACAGAATTTCAAAACTAATGACTTTTTCAGACATTGACAGGGTTCCCACACTTTTCAAGGCACAATTTTCCAGGATATTTCTAGGACATTTTATGTGGCCCACATTTGTAATATTTAAGCAAAAACACACAAGAGGACATTAAAATTGTGGTTATTTTTTTCAAAATTCGGTATTCGACAGTTTAATTAAATTTCATCATCAAAATGGTGTCTAATCAAATTAATTTGTTAAAAATTTTATCAAATGAAAATATAATTATTTTAATTCATTACATTTATCAACATAACACTGTACAACCCCAGTTCCCAAAAAAGTTGGGACAGTATGAAAAATGCAAATAAAAACAAAAAGGAGTGATTTGTAAATTATATTCACCCTTTGCTATATTGAAAGCACGACAACTACACATTATATGATGTTTTACACTGTGAATTTCATTGTTTTGCTTTTTTTAAATGTACAGTAATTTCAAATCAGATGATTGCAACACACTCCAAAAAGTTGGGACAGTCCAGTGTTTACCACTGTGAAACATCACAATTTCTTCTAATAACACTTATTAAGCATTTAGGCACTGAAGACACTAGTTTGTTAAGTTTAGAAAGTGGAATTTTCCCCCCATTCATCCATTATGTAGGTCTTTAGCTGCACAACTGTATGGGGTCTTCGTTGCTGTATTGTGCGCTTCATAATGCACCACATATTCTCAATTGGAGATGATCAGGACTGCAGGTAGGCCAATCTAGCACCCACACTCTCTGCTTACACAGCCATGCACTTGTAATCCTGGCAGTTTGTGGTTTAAAGTTGTCCTGCTGGAAAATGCAGGGACATCCCGGAAAAAGATGGTGCTTGATGACAGTATATGTTACTCCAAAATATTTACATATCTGTCTGCATTAATGGTGCCCTCACAGATGTGTGAGTTACCCATGCCATGGGCACTGACACTCCCCTGGCCCATACAGACACTGACTTTTGGACCTGACGCTGATAACAGCTTGGATGGTTCTTTTCCTCTTTGGCCCAAGAACATGACGGCTTTGTTTTTCAAAAAAATTTTGAAATGTGGACTCATCAGACCAAAAAAACACAGTTCCACTGTTCTACTTTCCATCTAAGATGAGACCGAGCCCAGAGAAGTCAGCAGCGCTTCTGGACAGTGTTGATGTACGGCTTCTCCTTTGCATAGTAAAGCCTTAACTTGCATCTGTGGATGCAGCGGCGAGTGGTGTTGACTAACGAAGGTTTAGTAAAGTTATCCCAAGCCCATGTTCATGATATCCATTACAGATGAAAGATGTTTTTTTAAGACAGTGACGTCTGAGGGATCAGAGATCACATGCATTCAGAAATGATTTTCGTCCCTTTACGCACCGAGATTTGATCAGACTCCTTGAATCTTTTAACTATATTGTGCACTGTAGAGGGCGAAATGCCCAAAATCCTTCCAATTTGTCTTTGGGGAACATTGTTCTCAAAGTGCTGGATTATTTGCTGAAACATCAGTTGGCAAATTGACAAGTCTCAAATGATCCTTGCTCTTGAAGGACTAGGCTGTTTTTACAGGCTCCTTTTATACTATGACACAATTGCCTCACCTGTTTAACATCTCCTGTTTCACATCGCCTTGTTATTTTAACTCGTCAAATTGTTATTAGTTTTAAATTGCCCATCTCAACTTTTTTGGAGTGTGTTGCAATCAGCTGATTTGAAATTAGTTTTAAATTGCCCATCTCAACTTTTTTGGAGTGTGTTACAATCATCTGATTTGAAATTACTGTGCATTTTCAAAAAACAAAAAACAAAACAAACAAACAAAAAACAAAACAATGAAATTCACAAGGTAAAACATCATATAATGTTTAGCTGTAGTAATTTCAATATAGCAAAGGGTGAATATAATTTACAAATCACTCCTTTTTGTTTTTTGGCTTGGAAAACTACTGAAAATGTAGCCATAATTATTTAATTATTTATATATTATTTAATGAAACCAAAGATTCAAGGAAAAATAGTAGAGGTAATATTTTTCCTTGAATCTTTGGTTTTATTAAATAATTATCGGAATGAAAAAATAACATTATTAACCAGTTACCAGCATTTTTTTTTTTTTTTAAACAATATTTTCGGGGCCTAGGTAGCTCATCAAGTAAAGACGCTGACTACTACACCTGGAGTCGCGAGTTCAAATCCAGGGCATGCTGAGTGACTCCAGTCAGGCTTCCTAAGCAACCAATTTGCCCAGTTGCTAGGGAGGGTAAAGTCACATGGGGTAACCTCTTCGTGATCGCTATAATGTGGTTCTAGCTCTCGGTGGGGCACATGGTGAGTTGTTCGTGGATGCCGCGGAGAATAGCGTGAGCCTCCACACTATAGGTCTCTAGGGCTCCGCGGTAATGCGCTCAACAAGTCATGTGATAAGATGCGCGGATTGATGGTCTCAGACGTGGAGGCAACTGAGATTCATCCTCTGCCACCCGGATTGAGGCAAGTCACTATGCCACCACGAGGACTTAGAGCGCATTGGGAATTGGGCATTCCAAATTGGGGAGAAAATTAATAATAATAATAATATTTTCACTACAGAACAATTGAAAGGGACTATGTTCCAGATTTCTTTTACGTTCTGAAAAACAAATCATTTTCTGTTTTCTTTTCTTGAACCGCTTCTAGTCCCTGATCTTATATTTAAAAAAATTACACACTTCACCTTTAAAGTAATGAAGTTTAACACCACATCCTTTTTCCCCATCCAGACAACATAACTCATTCTATGGCTGAATGACAGAAACAGATAAGAGTTGTACTTTAAGGGCCTGAATGTAGACAGGGTTGATGCTGTTGATGCCCATCCGGAGAGGAATGACCAGCAGCAGGGGCCTCCAGTCCAGGGGCCCTTGTGAAGGAGGGTTAGGGGCCCTTTCCTGAGCCTCTGAACAGCTCTGGCCCAACACAGACCCCTCCCCCCAGCCACAGGGACCAGCCCTGGGCTTGACCTTCTGGCCTGGCTGCTGACACTGCTTCTCTGGTAGAGGGGAAGTAGGTGAGGAAATAAACAAGAAAGAATTCATTAAGGTTGACAATTAGTTTTGTAAAGGGTTACTTTCTAAGCTCTAATCAGAGAAAAATACTTACTGATGTCCTCAATTACGACCGTGTTGTCCATTGACACATATACAGCCAAAGAATTCCAATCATCAAACAGGGCAAGTTTCCTGCAGGCAAAGGGACATGTAGTATTAACCAGCCTGATCTCATGAAAATTACGTAACTGTGGCAACACTTTTGCAAATGATATAACGTGGTTCATTACATGTATTGCAGCAGTTTTGAGGTGAAATGTCCACTGTGTGGCGTTAAAAGTGAGTTAAATGTTATTGTAAAGTTACTGCTCTTTTGAGTTTTAAACCAGAAAAACCAACCTCCCTACCCTAAACCTAAACCTAACCCATTGTGTTATGAAAAGCAAATATTAGATGAAAATGCAATAGCCGAAGCAACCACGTCATTTTGTGGTGCTTCTATGACGCATTTTGCTCGTGTTGACTCGCGTGCTCTTCAGGACTCGTACCGCGATCCTTTGCATCGCAAGTGCAACACTATCAGTTAAGCTACTGCACAATTTGATCACACTTGAACAAGCTTGTAAATGTAGTTGTGATGTAATGCACATGTTAAACTGTAACACCTTACAAGATAAGTTATGCACAAACAGCGTTTATGAACTGATAATCTGCCATTTTACTTTTGATTTGTGTGAAAGGGAATAAAAGTCATTGTTGTTTTAGCGCCTCTAGTGTTCATTTCAGCAGGAAACTACAGCAATACGTACTACAATCCACTTAAAAATAATTTAGCAAAACATGAAAAAACATCTTTTGTGTTCTACAGAAGAAAATAAATCATATGGGTTTTTAATGACATGAAGGTGTACAAATAATGACAACTGATGATTGTGCATCATGGGCACTTCAAACAATGACATTATTTTTTGGAGATGTCAGGTATTAAGCTATTAGCAAAGAATGATACTCACTTGAGAACTTGTGCCACTGTGTTTGGTCCGTACCATTCTCCAACAGACTTGCCCTCTCCAACTCCCATCTGAGCTACACAAACAGAACACACAATTCACTGACTTCATATCATACAAAGAGAGTCTGTGCTTGAGAATGACATGTGTGTTTGCTCTGAACTAGTGTTTATAAACCAATCATTTGCAAGGAAGATTGAAAAAGTTGGGCTAATAATCTTGAATGACAGTATTCTGTGCCATAATATGGCTTGTTGTTTGAGTTCTCCCAACTAAAAGAAAGAGATTGGGAGCTTAACACACACACACACACACACACACACACAAACATCAATAAAAAATATATTATTAGCAGAACAATTTGAGTGAAAATTTGAATTAAAAAAAATGAATGATTTTGAAAATGTCTAAGTATTTGGTCCCCCTTTTGCTTTATCGGCAGCATGCACTGGAGCTAACATGGCATGGACTAAACCTGATGATTTCAAGTTATCCAGCATGATTTAAAAATGCTCCAAATAGCATCTTGTGTGATTCGATGGAAGCAAGGAATTCTGAGTGACTGTACAAAGGAGTAAACATGTTTAATGTCACAAATTTGCCTATATTATTAGTAACCTAGAAATAGAATCTTACTTATTTTTTATTTATATAATCTCACAAATAAAACTTTCCTTTGTTTTAATTTTCTAAAACCCTACAACTTTCTGTTTATTTCTAGGTTTAAAAAAAATCTGTGTATTTCTTCTTACCCATCTGGTGGATAGAGTAGCAGCTGTCCTTCTTGTCTAGAAAGCAGTTCAAGATACGGTGATACTCTTTGGGCTGAGCTTTCTCTGGATCCCACCGCCAGTCTACAATATACAGTGTAGTACAGCACTTTACAGGGATAGTTCATCCAAAAATAAACTCTCCCATCATTTACTCACCCTCATGCCACCCCAGATGTGTTTGACTTTCTTCTGCTGAACACAAATGAAGATTTTTAGAGGAATATCTTAGCTCTGTAAGTCCACACAATGCAAGTGACTGGTCACCAGAACTTTGAAGTTCCAAAAAGCACATAAAGGCAGCATAAAATTAATGTATATGACTCCAGTGGTTTAATCCATGTCTTCTGAAGTGATTGAATCATTTTGGGTGAGAACAGACCAAAATATAACTCCTTTTTCCAGCCTGATCTTATGATATCTACGTGACCATGACAACATTTTTGCATTTCAAAATTTACATGCTGTACAACATTTTGGCTGCATGTTTCCAGTGAAATGTCCAGCTAGGGCAAAAGCGAGTAAAATGGTGTCATATTCAGTAGGTTTTTTGGTGAATTTTAGATGGATGTTTTAATGATTAAAGTGTTAGGGTTAGTAAACTTTAGCCTAAACCTAACCAATAGTGTTTAAAATATAAATGAGACATTACATTAACAGACATCCTTATCCAACCAATGCCTAAACCTAACAAATAAGTGTTTTAAAATGCGGAAGTGAAATGAAAATAAAATTTTCTGAACCAACCACATTATTGTGTCACATTTCAGCTTGCATTCATGACTGGTTCTTGATTCTTAATTCTTTGAACCGCGCTCCTCCAAGTCCAAAGTCCAACGCTCTATTAGGTGAGCTACCACGCAAGCTAATCACATTGGAATAAGTGTATTTACATGTTGATATAGCACCTCTAGTGTTCATTTCACCAGGAAACTGCAGGGAATTGTACCTGAGACACGTATAACAAGTTTTGCAAAAATATATAGAGTCACGTTTTCACTATGAGACCAGGTTGCCTTTTCTCTAGTTTCTAGGCACGATCATGATTTCAAGCCTGATTAAACATTCTAGTGTTTGACGCATGTACAGCACTAAATGGCACTGTAGGAAGCGCAATCGAGCTTGAAATCATGATCGCCAAGACTGCTTTCAGGTGAAAAAGGAGTTATATTTTGGTCTGTTCTCATCCAAAATCGATTGGATCACTTCAGAAGACACTGATTAAACCACTGGAGTTGTACGGGTTGCTTTTATGCTGCATTTATGTGCTTTTTTGGAGCTTCAGCATTCTGGTCACCATTCACTTGCATTGTGTGGACTTACAGAGCTAAGATATTCCTCTGAAAATCTTCATTTGTGTTCTGCAGAAGAAAGAAAGTCATACACATCTGGGGTGGCATGAGGCTGAGTAAATGATGAGATAATTTTCATTTCGACAACTTGCCCCAATAGCAGGGCACTCAGCGCAGTGTGTCCTGTTGTTCACTGCACATTTTGGAAAATGAACTAGGTCATCTGGTTTTTCCCATGTATACAGAAAATTGTTACACTGTACATACATAAAAGATAAATATTCCACATATTGTTAAAATGTATGGTGGTACGTTATTTCGAACACTCCACTTATCTATAAGAAGTCTCCACATCCTCTGGAAGATGTTTGCCTACCTTGTCCTAGGTGCCAGCATACTAAAGCCTGTGCGAGAATCATCTGTCCACAGCGTAGCATACAGCCCCAGCCTGCATCTGATGATGGGCCAGTTCCTCCTGCACACCACACACAAACAAATGCCATTCACACAGGTTAGTACAGTTTTGAATTGTAATTTAGTTTTTAGTTCAATTTGTCCATTCAGTTTAGTTTACATTGACACTATGACTGTTAGTTTTTAGCATAGTTTTTCAGTGTTTGTATTTTTTAATATTTTAGGACTGCCAAGGTTAAATTAAGGAAGGTTAATGAGTTAGAGGCACGCATCCGAATGCTAGTGGAGGTCAGTGAGAAAGAGAAGCTTGTAGATAGTATTTCGGATGCGGGTAGCACAGCGAACAACACACACACTTTGGTTCCAGCTGTAGAGCCCCTGCAGCATTGTGTTTGGGTGATGTCTCGGCGGCATACTCGCTCTGCAAAGTGACACCACTTTCCTGTTCCTATTAGGGATTCCAATCGATTCTCCCCACTCAGTGATGCACCCACTGAGAATCATGTTGACAGAGCCCTAGTAATAGGTGATTCTATTGTAAGGAATGTGGAAATAAGGACTCCAGCTACTATTGTTAAATGCATTTCAGGGGCTCGGGCGTCTGACATCAGATATTTACAAGTGCTGGCTAATGCTAAATGTATATTTTCTAAAATTGTTATTCATGTCAGCACTAACGATGTCCAGCTTCGCCAGTCAGAGATCACTAAAGATAATGTGTGCAAAAATTATGTCAGACACTGTAATATGCTCTGGTCCGCTCCCTGCTCATCATGGTGACTAGGTTTATAGTAGATTAGTGTCACTGAACGGCTGGACGTCTGAG